>NC_056480.1:12085317-12322175 GCF_008729295.1 Plectropomus leopardus
TAAACAGAGCCCTAAAATATGCATCTGAAAACCTTGACCTCCTAGTTGACAAATAGGCAGTGCAGATGATCTAGACTAAACCCTTGAAATGTAAAAGTGATCTAGGTAGAATCTAGGTGGAAAAAAATGGGTTCAAGAATATACCCTTGAAATAATAAAAACTTCATGATAGAACCCCTTTGGTGGTTTTTAGGAGAAACCTTGGAATACAAAAGGGATCTTGGTAGATTCCCCTGGTTGGGTTCTCGATAGCACCCATAGAAGGTGGAAAGGTTATTGATAGACATGCCAAAAGGTTATGGATAGTCATAGGGGATTCGGGGTCAAACTAGATCCTTGATGGATCTAGGTATTACCCTTTATGTTGGGTTCTGGGTAAATACCTCTGAAATCATTACAGTCAAAACCTTAATAAAAGGTTCTACAGGGAACCAAAAAGAGTTCTCCATCTGGAGGAAGCCATAGAACCCCATATGGTTCTAGTTTGCACTTTTATTACTAAGAGTGTAATTAAACCACATATTGACTACTACTGTTTGCCACACTGACTGTCAGTTTCATAGTTTTGCTTAAAGTTAAAATTTGAGAGAAATGTGCTTTGGGCTGGTCTGTGTGTCATTCATGCATCCATCCATATCCTTCTCTACAGCCGGGAGCTCTACCTTCACAGGGATCCGGAGGAGTTCCCAGATGACTCAGTTAAATATAATCCCTCCAGTGGGTTTTGGATCTGGTCCCAGGTCTCCTCCCAGTCGCATGCCTAGAATAGCTGCTGGCCTTTCTAACCACATCCACTAGCTCCTATCAACAACGAGGCGCAGAGGTGCCACTCAAACTCTGTCCTGATGTAAGGTGAGGTGAGCCCAGACAACCTAAAAGGGATTAGGACTGGGTCTATGATGCCAATGATACATACAAGTGCCACAGTGAAATTCATCCAATCACAAGTTCTAGGGGCTGTTTTAGGGGCCATAATAAAATTATTAGGGAATAAGAGAAGGTGTAAGGTTTTGTATTTCTGGGAGGCTGGGGGGGGGATCCTTTTTTTTCATCATCACAGATTAATTCTTCTCTATTGTAATTTATTGTGAAAAAAAAATTGTAATAGAAAAAATGTAAATCATTATATCACAAAGATGGGTTTTGATGTTTGGTAAAAGTCAAATGGAGGCTCCAAATCCATTATCGCTTATATGACTAAATATATGACAGTCTACTTCCCACATCAATAACAAAGATACAGTCCCTTAATTTATTATAGTGGCTTTAACTCTTCTGGCTTGATTTCTTTCAAAAACATGCAAAGAAGGCAATGAACGAGGAAGAAAGAAATTACCCAAAACTTGCAAGAAATGAGTAAAAAAGAAAATTATTATGAGAAAATTACCTGAAATTGTTAAATAAATAAATATGGTAAAAACAAAAACAAAACCAAAAACTAAAGTCCTTTAAAAACTGATTTATGAATCAATAACATTTTGTAACATAATTTTAAAATATGTAATTATGATCATTATAATATCGTTTTTCCCAAGCTTTTTTCCCTAGACATTTTGGCCTAGCTTTTAAAAAATAATTTTCTAGATCTAATCATTTCTTGCAGTTTGTGAAACATTTATTACCAAAGTGCTCATTGCCTTTTTTCATGTTTTTGAAAAAAAAATCGCTCCAATCAGCTCAGTGTTAAATGATTTAAATACTTATTAAATCCATCTGAAAGCGGCACAAGGACAGTGATGTCACTCCAGGTTTCAAAAGGTTATTATGTCCATATGGTACTCTGATTTTAAAAATATCGTGCTAATCCACAAAACACTAAAATAGGCCTAACACCTTCAAGAAACATGATGCGATACTCTTACAAAGACTATAGTGTTCCTTCACTACTGCTACCAAACCAACAGGCTGTCCTTAGATGTCCCTTGTCTGATGTTTGCTGTGCGACAGCATGATCTCTTGGAGATCCATCGGGTGATAATTTGTTATGAAACTTTCCGTACTGATTCTAAACTCTGACCAATGAGCGGTGTGAGTGAGTAAGAGATGTGTGGTAACACAAACTGGAAGGAGAAATAAGCCAAAGCTAACACGTTATGTCACATCATTGCGAGGCTCTGAAGCTTTAGAGTGGTGTGATGTGGTGTGTGTGAGCTGGTATTGAGTGTGTCGCTGCTGGGGCGCTCTGCTGCAGCGCGTTGCTGTTGTAAGCTGGCGGAAACATGCCCAGATGAAATGTCACGCCTTTTCAAGAAAGTGTCACTCAGAGGACTGACTCTATTCTCTCTGCTGCCTCTTCGCATTAGGGTCCCGATTAATGACCGTCCCTACAGTACTGCAGAATCTCTGTGCGTTTGAGAAACACAAGTACGTCACAGCTCCTCTTTGTGTCTCATTTCAGTGATTAGGGTCCATAAATCTATGGCGATGAGACTTCATGTCCTAAAAGCCTGCAAATGTTGTCCAATCTCACAATTAGGACAGACTGATTTTATCACCTAGTCAGTGTTATCCACTTTGTTAAAGAATCTGACTGAGGCCTCTGGTTTGGCAGCAGCGCAAATGGTTGCTGACTCAGAGGTGTGGTAAGGCTGGTGATCATCGGCTGAATAAAATAATGAACGTAGTCATCGTGACATCATTCGTTTTGCATTTTAGCCATCACCATGTTGAGTTTTGGAGACAGAGGTGACTACATTTGGACGACAGGGTGGAGCTAACCCTAACACTAGCTGCTAGCTTGGTTAGCATGTGGAACTTACAGCTATGGACAACTGTGACAATGCTAATGCAAACTTTTGCTAGCAACAGTCTTAAAAACTAAATGTACTTTATAAAAAAAAGTGAGGTCTTTTAGTACAACCAAACACTGAATAAAACTTGTAACCGATACGTTACAATTAACTTTAAGGAGCCCGCACTGGTATTTAAGTGTGACATACACAATCTCATCCCAACGTATCAAAAATTGCTGCTTGGTCAGTGCTGTTCACACATATATAAATTATGAGGTAAAGACTGATTGATTGTCACAATAAACTAAATATAAAACTGAAATCAGGCATCGGATCACTCAAGGTTTGACTCCTTATGGATAGCGTGTCTCTGGTGCTTCCATTTAAGCCTGAATTTTACTCAAATGCACGGATGTGTGCCTGAAGGGACATGCAGGAGACATTTTCAGATATGTCAAAATAATAAAAATGTGAGTTTGAAAACATACTTTTTTTCACTGAACAGATGCCATCTGTGATAAAAAATGATCTCAGTCCTTGAGGCGTCAAATATCAAAACTGAGATGGGAGCTTTAAGAGTCGTTGGTACATTTCTTGCCAGATACGATTGAAGGATTTTGTGGTAAACAGCAAGTTTTACTTTAAATGAAGATTAAAGACCAAGTACAAAGTGCTTTCTGCTGCAGAACAAAGAGATATTGTCTCACACAGCATGTAATATTAATCCAAAAATGGTGAAAGTACTTCAGATGTGTTGATTCATTAGAAATTCAGAAACCAGTGGCAATATGTAGACATAGCAAAGAAAGGTGTTTTATAATAGCTATAGAACTTTCTTGTTTTCCATGTGATTATCATGAGGCATAGATACACAGCATAATAACACACTAAAAATATCTTTTTAGCAGGCTGCAGGCATCATGTCCTATAGAAAAAAAATTACTGATTAATTGATTTGAATAATTGATGCTCGCCCCAGCTCCCTATTCATTTTCATGAAGGCTGAGGGGAATGTTCAGGAGGGAAGACATTAGGATGGTTTTATCACTTTTCAGTCTACGGAAGTAGCTCGACGGTGATTATGATGATCTAACTGCAAAACGGATAAAATCTCCCAGCCTTCTATGGCAGAGCAGCTTGAAAAAGGTGAAGTTCACCTTATCATTTTATTTTAAAACCTTGATGACAGGCAGCGGTAATTGTTCTCTAGACCGCAGGAGAAAAAGTAGATTGTAAGTAGACGGGGTGGATGCAGTGTTGCCCCTAAGGGGTGGCCAAGGGGGTGGGGGGTGGGGCATGGCCACCCTTATACATTTGCTGGTGCCCTCACTGTCCAGCCAATAAGACTGTGATTGATTCAAAGAAATACAAACAACCCAAAATGTTTTTATCTTAGTGCAGAATTCTGATGGGTTCAGTCAGACAAAATAGGTTTGGCTATGCGTGACTAGTTAAAGGGATACTTTGCTGTTTTTTAACCAGCTTTGTATCGTAATAATGTGGGTAGTATGTAGATGAAATGTGGTAGTTCATCTAACCAGTGCCTAGATATCCCTCCTCCCCCGCTGGTGAAACTACACTAGATGATGCAAACTCGTGCAAAAAAATACATCTGACAGAGTTCTGCTGGCTCTCAGGTTGTAGCTGGAATTACAGCTTGTATTTCCACATCTCTGTATTGCCCGCCATCCATGCCGCCACCATGGACACAAAGAGTATAGAAGCACATCAAGAGACAGACCCACTCCTCTCTCTGTCTCTCAAACTGGGACCAATATCCCCATCAACTGTTAAACTAGGCAGTGGTGAACAGACATAAATCAAGATTATGTCACTGCACTGCCTATTTCTTGCCAAAGATGTTTTCAGAAATGTATTTCAGTGCCATTTTACCTATACTAGCAAGAGTTTGCAAACTTTAAGAGGGCATCATACTGTTTGCTGCACAGTGAAAAGAAGCGCTGATCAAATATAAACAAAGATTCTGTAACTGAGCTGTTTATTTCTCACCTCAAATGTTTTCAGAAACATTTTTGCCTGTCATATGAGATCGCTTTTTGCCAGTTGGACGCTATTGTTTCAAATGGACAGAGACACATTACATCACCAACCAGCTGGAGCGTTTATTGGTCTGGTGCAGTGCGGTGCATTGTGATAGTAGTAATTTTTCTCCCTCTTGAGCAAAAGCATCTTTTTTCTCTGTTTTCTCTGGTCATGTGGCATCAATAGCAAAAGTATTTGTGTATTTCAACTGCAGAGACAGCCTAGTCTTATTAATAACAGGCCATCTTTCCAATAGTGACACGACTCTTTAAATGTGACTGACTGCAGCTCTCACTCTGGATTTCAAATCTAAGAATTAATGGGTATATTTTGCAGTAAAAATCAAGGACATTAGTGCTAAAACACTATGAAAAAAAAGCTCCCTCAGGTTATACCATTTACTTTTGACATGCCACGGTGCAGTCTAGGAAAACACCACTCAAACGTACCAACACTAAGGCAAAATGTGCAGTACTGAAGACTGTGGGCTGAATTGAGGGCTTGTTGAGGGGGAGGTGAAACACACACACACACACACACACACACACACACACACACACACACATACACATACACACATACACACACACACACACACACACACACACAGGCACAGCTGTTGAGCCTACATCATTTTTGTTTTTCTGAACAGAGAGGCAGAGTGAGTCACTGTTGACCATATGGACCTGTGATCCTTCAAGTCAACATGGAGTGCATCACAAATAGTATTGGTCTGCGCTACAGCAAAATAAGGCAATTATTACAGGTAATTGGAACATTCAATGTATTCAACGTTGGCTTTTAAAAGTGGTGTGAAGAACCTTGAATCAACCCAGGTCTGAGAGCTGGAGGTCGACAGACCGTCAAAGCCGTCACATTGCTCCGCAACATTTTATATCTACTTCTCTCCTCAGTTTTATAATGCTGTGCATTTTAAATGAATTCAAGAGGCAAAGAAAATGTATAAATACTGCAATCATAGTCATTGAGAGACTACTTATGAACATACTGGATGTATGATTTAACTGTGTGTAATAGTAAATACCATGAAACTTGACTGAATCTTGCACAAGGTGTAATGGATGAGTTATAAATCAGCAGGTTAAAGTTGAAGTTATTTCTTGATTTGAATCATATTACATGAATATTTTTATGGCATATGACACAAGATACCTTGATTCTTATTCTTATTCCTTGAGACTTCGTAAGCGCTACAGTGATGTGCAGGAATGTGCAAAAAATTGACCATGGAAAGTGCAAAAATGTACAGAACTGTAAATTTGCAATGAACATAAATTGCCTGGTTATGGTTACAAATTAACATACAGCCAGCATACCTCAGCACCAATTCAATCAATGTCATAAAAGCAAACAGCTTATTTAACAATAAAATGTGCTAATTCAAACTCAACTGGACTAGTGTTTAAAAGTAGATAAGAACATAAAAAATGCAGATGGAAATATGAATTTATGCTAAGTAGTCTTACAGATGTGGGCAATGGTTGGACTAATAATAAATTATGCAAATAAAACATGCTCAGAATGCTCAGTTCACGCACTTTTATGTAACACTTAAGATAATGACTGTAGGTTGCCTGTGGTTTTGGCTTTAGCAAGTTAAATTATCAGCAAGTTAAAAATACTTACAGTTGAGGCTCTGCACAAGGTCCTCCCAAAGGCCAGATTGTTGCACCGTGGGTCATACTGTACTCTGTAATAATAACAGGCAGCCATTAGCTTAAAAAATACAGTAAAGATAAAATGAAGCATAATGAAGTATACATTTTCGATTCCCAGATTGTTATCCCCTGACTTTCCATGTTGCTCTTTTTGCACCTACATGTATGTAGCAGTAAGTTGGGAAGAACTTTGCTGTATGTTGTAAGTATGGGTAAAATGGTATATAAATCAATAAATGAACATTATACTGTACAAATAATCAGTTACAAGCTACAAGTGTGAAACTAAAATAGATCCCAAAGAATAACAGAATAACTAAATAATAGTTCCCAAGGAAAAGTAATAAATTCACCTGCACATACAGTGGACATGGATCGGTACAATCTACTTTTCTATTATGAGACAAATCTTAAATTAACTCCACGAAGGACCGAAACCTATTGCTTTGATTGCTGTTGGACATGATTCAATAATTTCTCTTTGTTCTGTCACATCATTGACTGTCGTCACCAATGTTTGTTCTCCAACACTCTAATTTCACACTAATAACGCAGAGTGTTTGCCAATAATAATTGATTCATCAGTAGCTCCCAGCTGTGGATCTGCTCCTCTTTAGATAACCGCGCTGGGTTCCTGCTGGTGCCTTTAAATGGCTATATAATACTGTTTGTTTTGTTTTTTTCTCAATAATTATATGACTCATATAATACGATAGAACACTATACAACATTAAAGGTATAATTCTTAATAGCCTTTTTTAATGTTCTAATTTAAATTTTCTATGAAGGTTAAGGAACAAAAAATGTGTTTGTTTTATATTTAACGTTTGAAATTTGGAGATGGCAAGCACTCTTGCATTGTAATTTGCTCACAAACCTCTGAATGCCCTGTAAGTCTAGAAATTTATATTTTGTTGGGTAACATTAGGACATTTTGTAAATTCATCTAAATCTCAGGGTCTAAGAATATTGGTTACCAGCTGGGAAGTTTCAAGAAAAATTGCCTCACTGCATTCAAAAGGCTTCTATTGGGACTAACATCATCAAACATGAATACAGTTGTGTTCACTAAATCCTCAAAAGTCATATCCAATTTGTGCAATTCCAAGTCTGTTTAGGGATCCCAATATGTAGAAATATTCAAATATACCATTTTGAAAAATGGCAGTTGCACTTATTTTCTCACCAATATCAAGCATAACATTTAGCTCATTGCTGTCGTCTAGTTTCATATGATACCAGTATCTTGACTTTAGCTTAAGTTCAGCTTAGACTCTCATACCTGGTGCTACTTTCCCTTTGATACTTTCTTCTTCTTTTTCTCTTTACACCACTGCATCTATTTTTGTTCTTCTGCACTGGCGATAGCTAAGGTTGGAGGCATTATGCTTTTAGGTTGTCTGTCTGTACGCCTGCCTGTGTGCTTGGCCAGCTGGCCCATTTTTGTGAACACAATATCTCAAGAACACCTTGAAAAAATGTCTTCATATTCAGCACAAACACAAAAATGGTGAGGCTCTGACGTCAAAGGTCAAGTGTTACATCATGATGTTCCACAAAAACACTTTTCTGGCCATTACTGTATGTCATAATTTAGGACCAGAAGGAGCGACATTTAGTCAGATACTGAATTGGTGACACTAATCTTGGGTGTCTACTTTGAAACTGTGCTGGGGGAAAGATGTCGGTGAAGCATCCATGCTTTCTACAGACATGGATGTAAACAATAAACGCCACTTGACTGCTTCATAGAGGCGTACAACTGTGTGGTGGTATTTCTAGTTAACTCCTGGTTTGAGGCATTTCGACTTGTCAGCTAGTCAGGCTGCACTTTTGCTTTACATCTTTACATTAGTAGGGTGTGTAACTGCACCTCCGACCCCCACGCTCAGAGGTACAGATGACCCTTTGACCCCAGGGTTAATTCTCGACTTTAAGTATTTCCCTCCACTTATGCCTCTCAGCACTACCACTGTTTGTTCACGACTGTGGTCAACAAGACCTCTGTATTTCCAAATTGATTTCAATTGATTAGCAAATTAACGCAGTTGGAAAATTCTTTGGAGTGAATTCAGCTCACATAATGCTGCAAATGAAGCTGCTGTGGAGTATTGATTTTTTTCTCTCATGTTACGCACACTTCTAGACACAATCATGTTTTATTGTGAAGGAGTGTTAGGAGCGGCCCCAAGCACATAGGCCCTGCTCATCCTTGGGGAAACACACGTTTTCTTCTTGCCTGTCAGACAGATACTTGGCAAGGTGATACCCTTTGTCTAAGTGTGTATCGACCCGTTTCTGTCTTCAGTTTCATTTAAGGGCATTGCTCTTTTAAGCTGTGTGTCGTGTCCCATGTCGAAGTTGTAAGATCACTGGCTGTGGCAGATTTCACTTGCTAAGTAAAGATGACGTCACAACATGATGGTGTTTGATGACAGTTCTGCTGCATTAAGTTTGACTGTTTTTTCATTGTTTTTTCATTCAGCTGTGCATCAGGTGTTTATCAATGTTATTGGACTGCAATGTTTCCTTGGAGCATGGCTTTTTTTAAAGATAAATTTCACTTTAATACAAGCTGAGTCTTATCTTTGTAGCTGTGGTAATTGTTCTCATTCCTAATAAATACACAAGAGAAAATAATGGATGGTCTAGTTATGCTCTTTTTTCGTGTTACCTTAAAATTAAGTTTTTTGTATTAGTGGTTCCCATCTTTTTGGCTTTTAAATTGCCTGACATCAGACAAAATTGTCAACTTGTTACAGGTCTTTTTCATCTTAGTCTGACATTGGGTCCACGCGAACCAATAGATATTAAACAAGGGATTAAATATTCCTTAACCAATCACTAGAGACCAATGTTTCCGCCTGAAATGTCATTTGAAGTCCACTCTGATTCGTAATCATGCCGAGATACTGGTTTTGCAGGGATATAAAGAGTGCAGCAAAGTGAAGTAAATCAAAACATTTTGGACCATATTAACAAACTCAATTGCAATATCAATCTTGTTTACGGTGCATTGTTGTTATTATTCCTCACTGGTTCCAGCACACCATTTGACAATGGCATTAGTCTCACCTGTGGCACTGACTGGCTAATCGTCATTCCCATGGCTGCACGCATTTGATTGTGTTTTATTTTAACCAAAAAAATAAAACTATGTTAGACAAATGAGTGAAGTTGGTGGATTCAAGGGTCTGGACCCAGACAACCTTTAAAATTAAACCATATATGGTTCACGGTTGACAGCAGACAGTCAACACCGTCAGGATGGCACCATACGCAAAAAACCAAGTAGTCCGACAGCATTGCAGAACGTAATGATAGGTTGCTATGGTGATGCTGTATTATTTACAATGCAGCTGCAGCTGATGGGAATGTCATTACTTTTACGGATATTTGGTCATAAAGCCGATAATGACACTGACTATCCATCTGGTACCCTAAGTGTGAGGTGCCAGGAGGCAGTGATGGAGGTCATGTTTAACAATTACTGAAAGCGCCACCTCGCTTATTATCTCCCAATCAATTAGAGCCTGGTCCTCTCACAGCTGATATTAATCACTGATTTAATTAAGAGATTGGACAGGATGTGCTCAGCGATTGTTAGGGGGTATATCATACCGTGACATACAGTATATCACAAATACCAATTAAAAGTTGGTCCATTTGTATTTTTTCACTGAAGCAGACATATTTATTTCTGAGTTTTGGTTAAGCAAAGAAGTATTAATGCACATGTTGAATTTTAATACAATCCTTTTAAACACACACAGCTTAAAGGCAAAAAAACGTTGCCTCACGGTGCTTTTAAACCACTTTAATCTGTACAGAGCTTGGTGTAGAATTCCCCTCACAGTCCAGAGACATGCGACTCACCTGTCTGTGTGATGCCCTTCTGTGTTCATCCAAACGGACTGGCAGACTGTCCCTGGTGTCTTGCTGTTTTCCGTCTTGTGCTCACTGGTCGAGGTAAGTAACCTGCTGCCTTTAAGACAAAGAATTTGTAATCAGAATCAGGATCAGAAATACTTCATTGATCCCCAGCGGGGAATTGTAGTTCATTATAGGCCCTCTGATGCCAAGCATAGAGTTTTACATAAAGTAAGACATAAGCACCAACACAAAGTATGTAAACATAATAAAATTAACAGAAATGCGGCAACAATAATAAACAATTAGCACTAGTATAGAAATATTTTTTAAAAATATATTACGTGCTGAGTGTGTAAAGTATATAGAAATACAAAATATAAAAAAGCAATACAGGATTAATAAGTAACAATCACTACTGCGTGAAATTTTAAAATTATAAATATGTTTAATGTGCTGTGTGTAAAAATATAAAACATGTCTTATGCTATAATGCAATGTGTAAAACTAGTATGTAAAGCTAGAAATATAAAATACTATGTGTGTAATGCTACAGTATACACAGATATATACATGAGTTAGGAGAACAATAAGAATATATACAATACAGTATATACAATATGTGTAACTAACTAACATTTCAGGCTGTATTATCTGATGTTTTTTTTAAATAACTAACACAGGCAGTAAGTATCAGTTTCATCAGTGTTTGTTATGGTTGTTATGGCAATACTGAGACATGATACAACTGTTAACAAAAAGAGTCAGAATACGCACCTGCTACTTGCCAATTGGTGCACAAAAGGGAGTGTATCATTGCTGGATAACAGTTATTAACAGTTATTATTAACATTTATTAACAGTTATTTTTGGAAAAAACAAAACACCCCATTAAGGAACAGTGTGGATGCATGGAATTGTTTTTATGGCATTGCAGAGTTATTAAAGTGTCAAGCACAGTCTACAGTTTGGACTAATTTGATTTTGTGTATAGGGGAGCAGGGAGGTGCTGTGGATCCAGTGGTGGCACAATTGACTGACTGAACATACCTTCGTCCTTCATCATACCCCATGATCTCCATTGGTACTAATTTAATATAAGTTAATTAAATGTTTATTTAAAAGGGACACAGCATATTAATGAACATCAGTATAAAATACAAATTTAGATATGCCGGATTTATCAGGACTGCTAATTTATATTCCTTGTTCCTTGGCAGGTAACAGACAATAGAAAGAAAGAAAGAAAGAAAGAAAGAAAGAAAGAAAGAAAACAATTCATTCATACAGAGGACAAAAGTGCAGTAACAGTAGCAATGTAAGTCTATGGCTTAAATGTGGCATTCAATTCAAAATTTCACAGGCTACAAAAGCAGGAGTGCCCCCATCATATGTGAGGCCACGCTGCTTTTACGCGCACTTTGACCTCTTCAATAAGGACTCAGCTGTGAAGTCCACTCCGCCTTCAGAGGACCAGCCACTCTCAGTGGCCACAGCAGATGTGAGAAAACTCCTGCTGAGAATGAATATAAACAAGTCCACCGGCCCTGACAACATTCCTGGACGTGTACAAAAATGTTATAACTGACCTTTTTAACATCTCACTCTCACAAAAGACGGTTATCTCCCGCCTCAAGACAGCCATCATCGTTCCCGTACCTAAAAAGTCTGCTGTCTAGTCTTAATGACTACCTCCCTATGGCTCTCACCCGCCTTCCTGAATGCTTTGAGAAACTGGTTCTTCAGCAACCCAAAGACAACATCCCTGCCAGCCTAGACCCTCACCAGTATGCTTTCAGAACCAACCACACATCCACAGAGGATGCCATATCTACTGCTCTTCACTCAGTTAGGAGAATAAGAACAGCTACATCAGGATGCTATTTGTTGACTTCAGCTCAGCATTCAGCACTCTCCCGAGAAGCTGATTGGAAAACTTAACACTCTGGGCTTCAGTACAACAATCTGCAACTGGATACTGGACTTCCTCACATGCAGACCCCAGAGAGTTCAAATTAGCAGTCCCACCTCTACATTAGTGCTCAACACAGAAGCCCCCCAGGGCTGTGTGCTCAGCCCCCTCCTGTTCACATGGTACACCCATGACTGCACTCCCAGATAAAGGAAGAACTCTTGTACGCAGACGACACCATCATTAGCCACATTATAAACAACAATGAAATTTCATACCAGGAGGAAATCAATAATCTTGCAGAGTGGTGCACAGAGAACAACTTACTGCTCAATGTCAGTAAAACCAAGGAGCTGATTGTTGATTTTAAAAAGAAGGAGGCAAAGACACACACCCCTGTCTACATCAGTGTAGCTGAGGCGGAGCAGGTGAACGGTTTTAGGTTCCTTGGAATTACCATCACATCAGAACAGCAGGTGATTCATTTACGCCCAACGCATGCATACAACAGAAATAGCGACGCACATCCATTCAACAATAAACGTAAATCAAGTGATAATATGTAAGGTACGGTGCTCCATTTCATCTGTATTCAAAAGTTTTCCAAAAATGTGCCCAAATACACAAAAAGCACAAATTAGCCCCTGGATGTTGTGCCCTTATGACTAAGACGCACAACATAAAGTGGAACAGGTGCTCATTCAGATGTGAGACCAAAATGTAAAATTTACCTTCATGGTTATGTAACACAGTGCATGTCCGAAAGAGGCTTTTGTGTTATACAAAAAGAAAAGAGAAACAATCAAGCTGTAAGAGGGCGATATACAAGAGGCGAGTGCTAATACTATTTAAAGGCTAATACTCGCTCCTATATTCAGGCTTCACAAAGAATAGCAGACATAAGGTATTCTCCAGAAATTCTGACAGACAACAGAAACAATGTCTGCAGAGCAGAGGAGAGAGTGGGAGGTAGAGGTTCAAGCAAAATTATATTTAGAAGAGATAAAAGACAAATACTCCTGGTAGCCCTCGTGCATGACTGATAATTATTTATTTCCTGAGAAATCACTATGATGTCTTTGCTGTGTCGGAGCATCGACAACCATGAGTTGACTTTAACAGCCCAAACATCCCCATCTCTCCCCCGTCACACGCAGCTCATGGCTTTTGTGTCTGATGTGGATTTAAGTGCCCGTATTTCCACATGGATAATGAGAGCATCACCCCAACAATGGCATTATCATCACTGAGGCTGAAAGAAGCATTGCTGATGTGAGCTCTGGGTGCATCTGCCGAGGAGACACATCTCGGCGCCTTTCCTTCACGACCATTAACTCACAATTGTATTCATGCAAAAAAAAAAAGTCAACAAAGAAACCAATTAGTGCCACCTTAATGCCCCTGTGGAGGAGTATGAGGAACCTCTTTTTATTGTCACAGTTAAAGAGACAAGCACAGGAACACAGGCTTTTAAGAATATTTGATCATAATAATTTGCTGCGTCATACATCTCTTTTCTGTGTTTGAGTACCACTTTTAAACTGAAGCACTCAGAGGTAATATATTATCGGTTGGGATTCATCATAGCACTTTGTCTTTTTTATTTGTCCGGGCACATTTTCATGGCCTGCTCCTTCACTTGCTGTCCTCCTGGATGTCAAACTGTCTAGTGGATTTGGTGGATTCCAGCATGAGTTCGTACAGTTGACCTATCTGGTCGTCCCCAAAGTTGTTGAGTTTTCCCTCGGACAGGTTGGCCCCAAACTTGACTGAGCTGCGCTGGTCCTCCGTTGCCTCCAGTATCTGAACCTGCAGGGTGTCCTTATAATTCTGCAGGGGTTTAGACACAGACAGGAATAGCAGCAGTGTTAAGCACCTGGTCTTCCACCTCATCAGCACGCTCAGATTCATTAAACACATGAGGCAGAGTGACTTTTTCAACATATGGTTCAAGATGAATATGCAATAAAATACCACAGCAAAAAGGAGAGAATTTAGTAAACCCAAATCCCATGTCAGAATCAAACCAACAATACCAATAGATGTGTGTGTGTGTGTGTGTGTATTTAAAACCTGATTTACCTTATTCCTTTGTGCCATTCATACTTAGTTACACATACACCATCCTGCTGCATCAACTACTCACTAGATATGAGCATATTTTAAACGATAGCTAGAACAATGTATATTCAAAACTTTTCCAAAATATTCTGTTGATTCCAAACCATTTCAAGGCCAGTATTCATGTGGGGCAGGAAGCTGAATGTGAAAAATACCCGGGTTTTTCTGATACTTTTAAAAGATAGCTTTATTACGGAAGTTTCCGAATTATAACAACATGGGTTTATTTTTACAGTTTTGGCCATTGTTTCTACCAGTAAAGATATAATTATACTCACCATCTTAACAACTAGGATCCAGAAACATAATGACTATTGTACAAAAAAGGGTGGGTCAGCAAAGGGTTAAACAAACACAGGACTTGCATCCAATGGACCAGTGTTTATGTCTGGTGAGAAACCAAAAGTCAAGGCTGACTTATTTCAAAAACACAAGGTAGTATGCCAATGTATGTCGCCTGATGCATGTCATATAACATAACAAACATACTTATTTTAAGCCAAACCACAATCTTTTTTGTAAACATAACTGCATTGTTTTGCTGAAACCGTGACCATTTCACAAAGTCAACCACATGTTGAAAACTGTAACTGTTAAGTTATATTCAAGCTATTCTGTCATCCATTGGTATTTAATTTAGGAAACGCTCCTGTTGGTCATATTCAGATGTACGGACATAGTACCTTCGCTGGTGATGGGTTGGAGGACTGGTGGGAAAAAAGGCCACAATTATTACTAAATTTTAAATGCTTAAAGGGAAAAAGTATAGTAATCATAATGTCTGGCTTACACTAAACCTCAATGTATACTTCACGTTTCCCTTTCAGATCAGACATGATTTCAGAATAAAAGCAAAGTGATGGTTTATGCCGCAGCGGCTCAGAGACAGATGTGGCAGAGACCTGTACATGTCATAGGTCTTCCCAAAGGAAATAACAGCACATTTCTAATTCTTACCCGGTCTATCACAATGTGTCCTTGAATGGAAAAAAAAAAAAAATATATTCATGTTTACGGTATAGTAAACGCAAGGTTACGTTCTTCAGTTCACAGCACTGAACTGGCTCAGGGCTGATCTCTACACATGGATCTCCTCTTGTTACAGGATGAACTGTCTTGTTAACCTCAACCCCTGTGCGATGAGTCAAAGCTGCAATTGAATCATCCTGAACAGGACCACAGCCACCTCCGTCTGTTTCAAGTCTGAAAAGCCATCCATCATTTAAACAAAGAGCTACGCAGTGAATGTCTGATGTTTGAACATTCAGAAAGCATCTTGGATTTTTGGAACACTTTCACTGTACGCACTAAGAAGCCATTTATCTGGGAGGATTTTCCTGCACATAATGTAATTGTGTTGAACATTTGCCAACAGGAGACAGCTTTAGGGAACACTCCCAACAGTTTGGCATACTTGTACTTTTTACTTTATCATTCAAGGACTTAGTAAAACATCTGTGCGTTCTCATTGCCTCTGGATTCATAACACAAACAGGGGTCTGCCAGGTCACTTTCTGCACCACGTAAGGGCTTATGATAACGTCACTGGTTTAACAAAATCTGATGAATTCGAAAGAAAAAAAAGGGAGAAAATGCTTGAATTTATTCTGGGAATGTAACCTGAGTCATGTAGTAGTCATTAATAGTCGTGGCAGGACAGTGTTGTTTAAATAGCCAAATCTTTTCTTTGGTTTGAAGTCAAGTTTATTTAAATCCATTTTTGTATTTGTTTTGTGTGGGCACACTGCTCTAACTCAGTCAGAAGCAATTATGTAATTTGGCCATTTATAGCGAATGGTTGAAGAGATGAAACCATTTCTAACGATCAGCTTTGGAGCCAATAGAACCAGGGCATATTTTAATGAACTTGTTTCAGCTAAAATGAAGCAGATAAAACTGGATGCTGTCTTTGTTGAACTCGACTGGGTTTTGTCCACCTCAGCTTGCTACTGCTGCAGTGCTGCTCTTTTTAGTGATAGCTGGATTCTACAATGTCAGCTTCTCGCTCCAAAGTCGAATGGGAGTAAACATTTGGAAAATGCGAAAAATGTAATTTAGGTGACACGTGCAAGTGACTTAGAGATCGATTAGTAACATACAAGGAGTGTATATGAAAAGTTTCCTCCCGCTTCGATATTAAATTGATTCTTTGGACAATTATATGATTGTTGGATGATATCACAAATTCTACAATGACGGTTTCTATTCAACTGAATTTAGGGGCCTGTGATCAGTCAACATGAGATGATCTCAGTAAATATCCTCATTGTCCAGGCTTTCCAGTCATGGAAAATCTGGAAAAGTCATGGAATTGTTAAAAATCATACAAAGTTTGGAAAAGTCAAGGAATTTCATCGTACGTAACGAGATTGTTGCAGTAATATCCCATTGATAACCTCCACGTGATGTAACATAACGGCAAATTTATTTTCCGAGGCTGTTGACGTAACAGAGCTGTAATGAGTGTTGATGCGTGACAATGTCTGTTCGCCATCACGTATGTTCATTTTCTCCCTTGACTCCATCTCTCCGTCCATGTATGCCAGCAAGCTGAAATTACAATTACAGGCAAGTAGGGCAAGAACAAAAATCACAGGTCCTTAAAAAGTCAAGAAAAAGTTTTCCAATTTTGTCTGTGAAACTATGCGAGAACCCTGATTGTATTTTTCCATTGCCATTATCTGCCTGGTGCTAGACTGCTAACACTATTTGAATGTTTAAGAAGGAGGTGGGCTCGGATGGAGCTGTTAACAGACGTGCCACGGAAATTTCAAACTAAAGGCATATCTTAAAGATGGCAATATAGATCTTTTTACTTTGCATATATGATATTGGATCACTGATCATTTAATCATAACACCAATCCAGATCAATGTATTGTTATACCCATATAAAACACATGGATTTGCTTAACAACAGTAACACCACTGTAACACCAACTGTAAATACTATGTGACTCAACATTCAATTTCTCTTTTAGTGAGTGCAGCTTTGGGGTCAAATTTTGACAAATTTGGCTTTGGCTCGGAGCAGCTCACATAGCATTAGTGTACCACAGCTGTTTTTCTGCATTCACATCAACATCTCTTCATTTCGTTTTGACAATACCAGTTCACCTTTTCCTTTTGTTGCCTACAAACGCATTTCTCGCCCATCTCTTTGTGGAAAGCTTGTTTGTCCCAACAGAGCCGATTTATTAGGAGCAGAGACCTCCCATGGGTGCCTCTGAAATAAATGGATTACACACTGAACACTCAGTGCTTGTAATCTCATTTCTAGTCTTGCTCCTCGTCTGTTCCTACTCCGCTGCACTTTTCTAAGGAAGCTGAGAAACAGCGGAAATTCACGTCGTTTTGAAAAAATAGAGAAAAAGATGACTAGGGAGACAGTCTGGAGAGTTCGTGCTGTTAGGGCTCTGCTATAGTCATTACATAAGATCTCAACAGCTTGGAAATAAAGCAGTTGGTGCAAGTGGGTATGGCGTGGAGACCCGATTTTTATATTTTCTCATAATGTGGTGTGTGATTGGACCCCACAAAGAATAAGCTCTGTTTTATTAAAGTCAATAAATTAAATGATTTTATTTGCAACTAAATGAAACAACTTATATGGGCCTTAACATTAAAGGTAGGTAACTTTTGCAAGAATCGATGTTCCACTTGCACTGTTGCTGTCATGTAACCAAGCTCAATATCATCATCATGCAGCTTAAGGTGGAGCTTTGCAAATGCAATGTCTGAGAAACAACCAACAGCAACAAAAGCAGCACAAACAGCAAAGACCTCCAAAAATAATCCTGCTTTCACTCTCACAGATCTTCTACTGTTTACGTGTTCTTGCTGTGTACGTGTTATTGTCATCCTAGCAAGAGCAGTTAATAGCACTGTGTTAAAGACTGGTTGGTTTTATGTTTTTCAGGAACATATTTTAGTGTACTGTTTAGCTGTAAAATAAGAAAGTTTTGAACCTGGCTGCCATGTTGAGAACAGTTGAGTCAAAACAAAGCACCGCCTAACTGCTGAAGTAGACGTTCTCAATTTACAGCTCACCAGCAAAGTAAAGTATATTTCTGATAACATCTGGGCTGAGGAAACAGGCGATGCAGTAAAAAAAAAAATCGATATTCATATTTTATCAGTGCTGCCTCGTTTGACAGCAGTTCATGAGCAGTGATTGACATGACGTCTGCGTTACAGACTTGTTTCCCTTTAGAGGTGGTGGATGCACATATTATCTGTTTTGTTCACATCTGTCTCGTGTACTACTGTGTGGATGTAGTGACAGTTTCAGCAAATATTACGAACAGCTATTTGTATAAAAGTTACCAACTGCAGCTTTAAGTCATCCTTGTACCACCCAATTACAATGTAAGCAGGGCCCGCCCATCAAAACATTTCTGTCTTGACCAAATCTAGTCTGGTACCCAGTGTTTTTCTACATTACACATAAATACTTTACGCGTCCCTTTCTTTACATTCTAGGGCTGTACCAGACTCAGAACTATTTCAGCAGTTCATCAAGAATATTTGATGATTCTTTTTTTCCATATAAAGTTTTGAAGTTTGAAAGGGTCAGCAGGACATTTAGTGTTACAGCAGCAGTCATGTAATATAGTAAACAAGCTAACTATGCTAACAACGGATTGGCAGTTGACCACTCGACTAGAAACAGTCTCAATCAACTGAGGGGTCTCTGACTGATGATTCAAATCTTTGACTTTCAGGGGGCAGCCATCGTACATCCACATTCATTTACCTTGAGGACATTTTGCAAAAAATACTAACTATATGGGATTCCCTAACTGCTGTTCTTCTGCAGCCTTTCTTCAGCTCATGTTCAAAATTAGAAATGTGTTTTCTTGCCATTTGATCATGGTCAATACAAAGTAAAAAGTTATTAAAGCTATTGCCATGAGATTATGTGTCCACATTGGACCAGCAGTGCAGCTCAGGTGTTTTTTTCACCAGTGTACCATGGACAACTTTGTCCTTTTGTTATTCTGTTTTGGCTAGATGACACAGCAATTACACAAAGACCTTATAGTCATTTCTCTGTAAATTTCAAACCAAACCCAGACATGAATGCCTCCAAATGGGTTTAGTCCCACTAAGTTTCGCCGCGAAATGTTTCCATGCCAAAGGAGTGTGTAAATATGACAAAATCCACTCGTCCCCAATTGGGATGGATGCAAATGGACTATGGGTCGGAAAACAATGCATACTGATATAGTGAGGCATAATGACAGTGACTACCTCCTCTCCGGTGGCTTCACAGCTACCGCAATGACAAAGGGTCCTATCAGGATTCCAGCTGCAATCACCATCGACTTCATTAGATAAATTGGCTGCAGATGAGTGATTTACCATCCCCCAGCAGTGCTTAATTGTGCTGGAAAACATTGGCTCTCCCCCGTAGTTACATAAAAAAGAACCTGGCATACTCTCCTGATTATTTTGGGAACTGGAGGACGAGTTGCAAATAGACTGATCAGCCATCAGCACATGAATCCAGGTAGGTCCTCTGAGGCTGGTGTCAGGCTTTTAAAGACTGTTTGAAACTTGACAGCCACTGTGGTCTAACTCCAATTTGACAAAGGTTTCTCCTAAGCTACAGTAAGCTTTTACATTACATCGGATTAGGCTTGGCATATCCAATATACCGTAGCTTAGAAAAAAGAAGATGGTATAGTTTCCATTTCATTCTTATAATAATTGCAAGCCAAAGCAAAGGGCAAAGGCAATCCACACTGCTGAAATGGTTTCCAACACCCTTGCTATCATTGAGGAAACTGATGATTCCTGACGAAGGGACTTATTTTATGGATATTTCATTGCATATAATTCAATGCATTACAAAAACAGTAAAGAACAACCTATAAACTGCACAATTAATTCAAATAGTAAACATAAAAACTCTGCTAAATTCTTTGTAAAATGAACAATTTGCATGATTTTTCAGCACAGTATTTCCTGTGATTATTGCATCAGAAATCAGTTTTCATAGTAATTTTACACACTTTTTATAGGATTCTCTACCTGTATTATTAGGGTTCCCACACATTTTCGGGGAAAACATTTCAAAACTTTTTCATGATTTTTGAAGGACCCATCAGAACACATGAAATTAAAATCTTATTCAGACGTTATTTCAGTTAGCATGCATACCTGTGGGAGAAGCAGTGACAAAATCAAGAAACATACATGATGGCTGAGAAAACGTCACAAATCAACACATAAAAGAGCTACATCGTGTCAACACACTACAGAAATTAAATTTGTCGTCATGTTACATTGGAGAACAAAAGAAAAAAATACACAAAAAACAAACATTCTTGAACACCTGCATCAGGAGAATACTGAACATCTGGTGGAGAGGCAAAATAAGCAATGTAGACCTGTGGAAAAGAACAAACCACGATCCCACTGACTTACAAATTGGACTTACAAAGTGGAGTTTGATTGGACACACCCTGAGAAACCTGCCGAAAACATCAATGAACAAGCCCTGACATGGAACCCACAAGGAACAGAAAGAGGTCACCCCAAAAATAGCTGGAGAAGAGGTGTCCAGGTAGAAATGTCTAGGAGTGGGCTCAACTGAAGAGATCTAGTAAAAAATACGAGCAACCGAGTTAAATGGAAGACATTTGTCAATAGCCTATGCTCCCTGGAGGAGCAAAGGGCTTCAGTAAGTGAGTTACGTTACATGGAAAATGACTAACAATTCCATTACACACAACAAAATTATATGACTTTTCCATAATCTTCAATTATCTTTACTAATTTCTCGGCTTTTACAGGCCTGGAAAATGCAACGTTCGCTTGTGCATTGCTCCACACTCTTAGAGCACAGAGCATACTCTGGGCACAGACGGAGCAGCACATTGCCAGGTGCAGTGAAAGTGAAACTTAACCCTTCATTGCTCTGAGTCTAACAGTTTGTATTCACTGGCAGCAGCTGCTCCTCTCATCCATTGATCTGATCTGATCAGCTCGGATCGGATCCACAGATCAATTATCCACCCCGCGACTAAAAAGAATTCATGATTCCGTCTCCACTACATTCACAGATACACAAAAAAAGCCTGAATTTAAAGAGGGGACACAGAAGGATAAACACACAAACACACACGATAAAAAAGGGAGGTCTGATGACGATGTAAATTCTGATTCAAGAATATTTTCTACATGTTTTTCTAGGCCTTTATTTGAAGAGTTTTCTTATTTGTATTGTTATTTATAATATCAGCATTCATTTATAATGTCATTACCATAATAAAATATTTCAATGTGGCTGAAAGCTCTGGAAAAATTCCCTGTGATTGGACTTTTTTCTGTCAAACTACAAATCCAAATATTAATACTGACACTTCATGTTCAATAGTTCACTATTAACAGAGTGAGACAATATTGGCAAAGATGATCCAAATAATAAATATGATTTATTAACCATATGGTTGGGCTTATGTTCTGTTAAACCTGCAGACCCACAGACCTGACAACCTGAGGATGCCTACTACTTACTTTCAGATTCAAATTTTGGTATATCGTACCATAAAAATGTAACAGTAATGTTCAGTAGTACCAAGATTCACAGTTTGATCGTGGAGAGGAAAACTACAAGAGGATTCTGGATAGACTTTCAACAGTCTCTATGCGTTTCCTCACTGTTTACTGAAGCTGCTCTGCCATCATGTGGTGACGGACTGATGTAACACTATTAATGCACTGGCCATCAAAGAAAACTGACGACAGGTTGGGGGCAAAGAGTACCAGCAGCTACTATTAACATCACTGAGTTCATGTCTGTCCTCAGTTATTTCTCAGGGAAATTTGGGGGGTTTTAGCATGGATCTTTCATTGTACAACAGAAGCCTTACATATGCTATCTAATATGTTCTACTATGAGCACTTTAATTATATGCAGTGGATAGGTCTATAGTAAGGTGAGGGCCTCTGTAGTTGATGTTTTTTGTTTGTTTTTTTTGGTGCTCTAGTTGTTGTAATATCCACCCATATTATTTTGACTGTTTTTTTATTGAAAGAACAATGAAAGGCATATCAGTCACAGCGCAACCATGAATTCTTCAATTTCTTTCCCACAATGTTTTCTTTCCTTATCTTCCTGTCCCCCAAAGAAAGACGGGAACAGAAATGCAGAAAAGCAATGATGGAAATCAAACTAATGGCAAAAATCATGATAAGACTGATGGGTAGCATTGACACCAAAATTACCAATACGCTATACACATGAGATAATAAAGTAATGAATTGATAATCTGATAAAAACACCTTTAAAAGGGAAAACCAACAAAACAAAATGAACAAACAAACAAGAAAATAAATAAATTAATTAATAAAGGTAAAACAAACAACAAAGCTTGTCACAGCCACACAGAGAAGTCATCGAATCAATATAATTTAGTTTTTTTTTTCAGAATTAAGGAAATCTTTAAGGGAAAAAAAAGTTTTTACAGTCTAACTGACCAGTAATTCTGAGGATTTTAAGGCTAAACAAATAAATGATGTACTATTTCTTCAGCTGAACTTTTAATTTTTTTTTCAAACAGAACACAAGGGCTTTGATACATCCTGTAGGGGATGTACAGCCCTGAAAACAAAAAGGCTTTCATGCCTTTAAAATCGCCTTACTTCATCTATGCATCCTTATTAACCCTTTGAAACCTTGATCACCATCACTTTTCTTGTGCTGCATTTAGATGCCTTTCACAAGCTATCTTTCTCTTTGAGACCTGAACTTTTTTTTGCCTCCAAAAACATGGCAATGATCAACTTAAATTACCTAACATAGTTTTAAAAAGATGGAAGGACAGCTAGAAAATGATTTAAGTTTTTATGGGTAAAATGTCTAGAAAACTATATTTACAATCATAATATTTTTATATTTAAAACTATGTTACAGAAAAAAGTAATATATATAAAAAATATAAGGTAATTTTCTTATTTATTTTTGTTCATTCATTTATTCATTTATTTTATTAATTATTTTCAGGAAAGGTTTATTGTTTATTTTCAGGAAAGTTCCTTGTCAGTTTTTTTTTTAATTTATTTATTTATTTATTTTACAAATTTCTTGTATTCTTTCTTCATTTTTGGGTCACATCTTCTAAAGTCGTTCGCTTAATTTTCTCCGTGGTTTTAAAGAAATCACCATTGTCTTTTTGGCATGTGAGTGAAGCAAATCTTGCAGCCACCTGCACATGTTACCAGCATTTGGCTGGTGGCTGGCGGTAATGTCCAACACTAAAATCATACCAATTTGCTCAGGTTTTTAATGGTTGATCCGTAAATGTAAAACCCTCGTAAGTGTGACTTGTTACATTTAAAATAGTGGAAATGTTGTGGTTAATTCGGCAAATAAACTCCAAATTCTGTTGGAGGATTTAACAATCACTACGTTATTTGTAAAATGAAAGTTGAAAGTTTGGCGCTGCATGAGCGATTGTACAGACTTTAAATTAAGCGATTTCTGAATGGGGTTTGGTTGGTGAGTGTGAAATGATTTACCTCCCACTCTGTCATGAAGTTCTTCACCTCCTCGGCCGATGCGCTTTTATGTCTCCTGAACTCGTCTTTCACATACTGGTCTCCGAGGGCTCTTAAATCTATCGGCAGGAACCGGTGCAGGACCAGGATCCTCTTGTACAATGACCGGACTTTGGAGACATGAGCCGCAGCCGCCATAAAGTCAAGTGACGCTAACTAACAGTTTGTATGTTAAAATAAAGCCTCTAAAAGCTGTACTGTGCTCCAAAAACTGTAAAACACATAACGTTTCTCAGTAACGGACACAAGAACCGGCACTTACAAACGAAGGGTGATTATTTAACTCACGTCCTTGTTTATCCCGGAAATGAAACTTCTTCTTTTGGCGGGTAAAAATATCTAACAGACACATTACCGCCACCTACTGAAGTGGAGGAGTAACTCCAGCAGGGAAAATAACCAGGAAAAAATCAAACTAAATTCTCACGGGTAAACTTGTGTGTTTTTAAGGAGTTAACCCTTCGAAATCTGAGCAAATTAGTTGTTTTTTTTTTGTTTTTTTGTTTTTTTGTTTTTTGTTTGTTTGTTTTTTTTTTTCAAAAATAAGCCATGGGAAGAATGCAATGAGCAATAAAAGCAAGAAAATTAGAGTAAAACAAACAAAATGATTACAAACAATGAAAAACATAAAGCTGAAGAAATGGCCAAATACAAAATGACTCACTTCACAAATTCGAAAAGGAGTAAGAAGAAGGGTTGTAAAAAGTCTTATAATATGGTTCTTGAATGTCTTATAGTGTATATTGCTGGTGCACCTCGGGAGCAGCTCTTTAAATTTCATTGTACTTGTATGACAATAAAGACTTTCTGTTCAATTCTATTCTATTCTATTCTATTATAATCTAAAATGTATTCAATCCCACCTCTTCCCCATAAGTCATTGATATATATATATATGTGTGTGTGTGTGTGTGTGTGTGTGTGTGTGTATGTATATACATACATACATACATAGATTGCTATGATGTGTTAAGTTAGTCTGCATGAGTTTAAGGTGTTTTTCTTGAAAATCTTCAGATCAATTCCAGATTACCTGACCTGACCTCCAACGTTAAAATTCAAATTTACTTTTTAAGTGAGTCTCGAGGCCACACTCATGCTGTTTAATTATGTGTCTCACTTCTCTACAGCAGAGTCATGTCTGGTAAATAGTTGTAGCAGGATGAACCATCATCACAAGGTAAAACTTGATTGAGGTCTCCTATTGAACCTGTCGCTGCCTACCTGGCGCTCTTCCTCCTCTTCCTCGTTTTGTATGCAGCTTTGATGACGTCAGGATGTCTTATGCTGCGTTCAAGTCAAACTCGGGGGTCTGAATCTCCCGGTTAAACTAGGAAGAAGAGGTAAGAGACGCAATAATAGCCTATATTTCATTTTAGATCCCTTTATACCACAAAAAAGACCAAACAACCAACTGACCCCCCACCCTGAAATAAATAGGAAATGGTGCTAAACTATATATATGTATGTATGTATATATATGTATATATGTATATATATTCCTGGGAATTGCAGGGGATTTTTCAAGGTGCCAATTGCCTTCTTTCAATTTGAATTCAGAGGTTATAAGCTTGTGAAAGTTGTCTGATCACATTACAAGAAAACTAATGGTGATCCAGGTTCAAAGGGTTAATATCCTACCTTCCTTGACAGCTTGTATTTTGATTAAGGAGTTAACCCTTCGAAATCTGAGCAAATTAGTTGTTTTTTTTTGTTTTTTTGTTTTTTTGTTTGTTTGTTTGTTTTTTTGTTTTTTGTTTTTTTTTTTCAAAAATAAGCTATGGGAAGAATGCAATGAGCAATAAAAGCAAGAAAATTAGAGTAAAACAAACAAAATGATTACAAACAATGAAAAACATAAAGCTGAAGAAATGGCCAAATACAAAATGACTCACTTCACAGGAGGTCGGAAACTTTTGATTTCCGACTTGTCCTGAACGCATCAATAGCTCCACCTGACTTGAATCAGACTGAGCGCAAACACCTGAGTAAAAGAGCAGCGTGCTGTCCTCTGAAGGACCAACGGAAAGAAAACTGCAGTTTGGAGTTATTTAATAACAAGGTAAAAAAAAAAATAAATTCTGATGGAAATCACCCTCATAGCCTAATTATTTACTGCTCTAAAATTATTAACAGTTTGGGTTTTTTTTCTTTGCAGTAAGTCATCCATTTAACTTTCGTCCTAAATTAACATTTTAAACTTTTATTCTCATAACTTTAAAGCTGGAAAGTTGCCTCGTGGATATCATGCCGATTGACTAACTGCACATCGTGTCCAACAGGTCAATCAGGAAGATGAAGCACTTTAAGTATAATTTAATGTTCACCACTGGACTGATGATGGGATTTCTTTCTCTTCGTTTTCTTTTGGACGCGCACTTTTCCACACAACAAGTCACTGATTTCATGAGGGCTGTCAAATACGATTTACAGCGCGGACATACAGGTAGGCACTGTTTTCATTCTTATTTTGTTCAGTTGTATTTTATTTTATTGTATTTATTGATGTATTTATTCTTGCATGTGTTATGGCTGATGGGCCACAAGAAGAGGCAGCATGTCATTTTCATCCGTTTCTTTTCTTTTTTTTTTAAAGAAAGAAGTTGTCCTTGAAAACCAATTTCCGAAAACTTTCTGTTTTTTTACAGTCCAGTACAGTTTTTTACCAGTTTATAGAGTTGTATGGCCACATTGTGATGTATTTGGAGATGCTGCATCTTTTTTGTTTTCAAAATCTGCACTACAACATTATAAGAGGATATTTTATAATATTGAGTTATTTAATTCCATATAGGCATGCGTTTTTGGGGTTTTTTTTTTAATCGTGGGTTAGATAAAGTTCTTGTAATGAAAGTCATCAGCTGTGTCTTGACAGATATATCATAAATCATATAAAGGTATGCAAAAATTACCAATTGTAGTCTAATTATTCCTACAATATTGATGCTGCAGGTCAGTCACTGTTGTGCAGAAACTATTTAGACTATGGTTACAATTATATAACATGCTAATCTTAATCTGGATTATTGAATGATTATTTTTCATGTCAAAACGTCTGTGAATGCAGATACAAATTTTCTTTTATTTTTAAAACAAAAAGTCCTTGCCCTTCTCCTTACTTTCTCTATAGGAGGCACTAGCAATATGTGGACACAATAAATAAAGGGCCATGTACATTGAGTCAGGGCTGATTAACAACAGAACAAACAAAAAGTGTGTGTATGTGTGTGTGTGTGTGTGTGTGTGTGTGTGTGTGTGTGTGTGTGTGTGTGTGTGAGTGATTTCCACTGTTTCCAGCACATCATTTCGTTTATGTGCAAGGTTGGGTCCAAAGGTTTATACTGGAGTACTGCTGATTTACAATATGATGAACTCACTTTAACTGACATCTGACAATAAATGAAAACCATCGGCAGCTGCTCCTTTACAGCCAAACAAGAACATCAGCATCTTTTTTATAGATCACAAAACAGAAGCAAGTGACATTTTACGAGGACAGACGGTTTAATGACCTTTCAAACACAAAGGTAACTCGCAGAGATGTACAGGGGGTGTCTCCAAACACATTAAAAAGGAAAATCTAACAAAAGCCGTTTTCTAATATGAACTTTGGAAGATGTCCAGATAATCAGGTCATGACATTGTCCCTTTCACACATGTGGCACACAGCAGGAGACTGTCTGTTTAAAGCACTCTAACGGACTGGAAATACTGTTAAGTTTAGGTGAAGCATTGCACCTGGGCAGAGCATGCAGGAGGAAGGACTTCATGCAAATTACACTGTGGTTATGTAGCTGGTTCATTATTTGGTCAGAAACAAGAAAGAAAAGAACCTTACATTTCCTTAAATTTGCCTGACAATTTCGGTGTCTGCCCTGATACCAACAGCAGCTCCAGAGTCTCGTCTCTCTCCACTTAGAAATGTACTGTGTTGATGTAAATTTACCTTCCTTAGCCTAGGTTGTTTTCCTGGTGTCACTCGAGTGCCAGCATGTTGAAAAAATGTTGTCAGCAGTGTGTTGAAGAAAAGTCATCACACACCCAGTCACTTGCTGTGAGTTCTCCGAGCGACGGTTTGCTCTTTTCACACAAGGGCTTATTTGGACATTAGGAAAAAAATAACAAAAACAAACAGTCTGTATACTAGATATACTCCAATTAATATTTAATATAATTACCACCGAGGTGATGTTTTGAGATATGTGCTCTTTATCTAACAATGATGAAGTCTGATGAAGACCATGTAGCGCGAAACGTCACCTTGATGGTAATTATATCAAATATTCATCGTAGCATATCTTAGTGTTCAGACTTTGTTTTTTCTTCTCTTTGTATTATCTCTTGTCCAGCATCTAGCCTTTTTGTCGTCTGAATGTACGCCTTTTTGTGAATTTTTTTGCACTCATTCACAGATTACACAATCCAATTGACAGACATTTTTCTTATATACAGCTCCTCCAAGTAATGTCTTCATAGTTCCAGGTTTACATGTGTGAAAGGGGCTTAAGGTACATTGAAATAAGACAAAAATGTTAAAATGAACAATCAACAAGAACTTCAGTAGTTATCATACAGCTTTGGTACAGTTACGTTGCAGTTACAACGTTGTGTAAAAAAATATTGCACTTGTGCCAATTGTACTAACCAAATGTATTATCTGCCACAGCATGCCTTCTTTTCTCTAGACAATCTGAACCACAAGGGAATGTATTTTTTAGAGCTATCCAGGTTGAAGCCTGGTTCTCTGGTCCTTCTGTGCTGTATCGACCTCTGTTTGACTGGATGAAGTACTCACTAGCATTCAAATTACAAATGAAGACAGAGGTTGTGCTGTATTGCTGCCCAAAATCAATGATAACCACAGTGCTGATGGCATTTGATCGTTGGCAGTGCTGTTACCGCAAGAATGTTTCATTGCCTTAGTAAAACTGGTGTACCGGATCATCTGCTTAGGAATTCATTATACTTTTGACGCATTACTCTAAGTGTACTGTACTGAAAACCTTGGGTCTTTAATTCACAGGTCTAAAATTACCATGCAACACATTTCTGATACTTTGTTCTTAAATTCCTCCAGCTGAGAACAACCGCTCAGCAGTTAATGCCTCTCACACAACACGAGTCTTGTGCTGGATCATGACCGGACCCAAGAACTTGGAATCCCGAACTAAACACATCAGAGAAACATGGGCCAAGCGCTGCAACAAAGTGCTGTACATGAGCTCCGTTAAGACTGACTTCCCCACTGTGGAGCTGAACGTGAGCGAAGGGAGGGACAACCTGTACTGGAAGACCATCCGAGCCTTTCAGTACATCCACCAGCACCACCTGGACGAAGCGGACTGGTTCCTAAAAGCAGATGACGACACATTCGTGGTTGTAGAGAATCTACGCTACACCCTGTCCAAATATGATCCAGAAAAGCCATTGTACTTGGGCAGAAGATTTAAACCATTCATCAAGCAGGGCTACATGAGTGGAGGAGCAGGTTATGTCCTCAGTAAGGAAGCGCTGAGAAGATTTGTCAAAGGGTTCGATACGGGGAAATGTACCCACTTCTCCACCATTGAGGACATGGCTCTGGGAAAATGTATGGAGACAATGAAGGTGGAGCCAGCAGACTCCAGAGATGAGTTGGGGAGACAAACATTTCATCCTTATCCTCCAGACCATTACCTGATCAGACAGCCCCCAAGACCACGGCCATGGTATCTGATTTACGACCACTATACTCCAGTAGAGGTATGCAACACAATTCACAAGTCCTGTTTAGAGTCTGCATTCAAACTGGTTTTAGGTAATCTTATAAAATGAGTTGAATGTCTCAAGATGCCAATAAGATGCATGGGGATTACTTAATATGGGACAATTCCATACCTACCAATTTACATCCAGTGGCTATGCAAAAAGTAGTAAGCCAGTATCTTTTGCAAAGAGAGGTTGAAAGTAAAGGTGTGTAGGCAAAGGTGGCTCTGTAATGTGTCCATCCAGAGTTTGTGCCACAGAGCTGCAATAAAGTTTGCCTTTTTATGCCTCAGTGCCGGCGATAGCTGAGGCTGGAGGCATTGTGTTTTTGAGTTGTCTGTCCGGCACATTCTTGTGAACAGGACATTTTAAGAATGGCTCTGGGGAATTTCTTCAAATTTGACATTCACTTTGACTGATAACATTTTGGTGGTCAAAGGTCAAGGTCCCTGTGACTTTGTCTGTCTTATTCTTGTGAATGTAATATTTCAAGAAAACCTTTTAGGGATTTTTTTTTCTAATTTTGGCACAAAGGTTCACTTGTACTCAATGATGAACTGATTAGATTTGTGAATGCGGTATCTCAAGAACACCTTGAGGGAATTTTCTTCAAATTTCGCATAAACATTCAAGTAGACTCAATGAACTGATAAAATTTTGGTGGTCAAAGTTCTGACCCTCATTATTTAATCTCACACCCTTATTGTTATAGAAACTACAGCAAAGGGGATTTTGAGTATTTTACAGTGTTTATATGTCTAACTGTGGGCAGATTTTGTCACTGTGATAGCATCACAGCCATTCAAGCATCGGGCATAAAGCATTTGTTGTAGCTGAGATTAAAATGAGGGTCAAGCTCCAACATCGATATTTTTCTGGGCAAGGGCACTGAAAGTAGGGAAGTAGGGAAGGGGTTATTGCCACCTTTACCACATTTGTTTTAGGTTGCAGATTGGTGCTGCAGCTGGAGTGATCCCATAGCAAGATGGCTTCTAGTTTAGTTAATTTGTATGATGGGAATTCATAAAGTTAATATACCTCACTGTTTTTAGTGTTCTGTCAGTGGACATGCAAATCCAAACAGGCCAAGGTCTGACAGTCAGCCAGTGTTGTGGAAGTCCACTGGGAAACGAAGCTTTTTATTCATTCACACTGAAAACGCTTTACAGAATGACCGTTAACAGGTTTTACTCACGCTTGTTAGTCAAAACATACAATAACCACTTAACCACCACTCAGTTGTGAGGGAGAGAAAAGGTCGCTATTCCTACATGACCCCGGTATGGACAATAATATTGCTATAACAGAAGAGTTACATTGTTGTTGCAAAGAAAGTGCTGCCAACACTTATGTTTTATGTAACACTAGATGTTACATGTCACGGCCCTAACATGATGCTGTGCTTTGATTCTGCAAAGCTGCAATGCAATGTATAATTACAATTGCATTGCAAAGTGATGTCGCATTAGCCCCCCCCCTACATTATTTTAATGGAATTATTAAAGCTAGACGAAAGAAATACTTTCAAGTTTCAAACAAAGGGTGATTTTTACTGGTCATTAGATGTACTTGTGTGTGTGTGTGTTATGTGGTTGATACTGATCCTGCTATTTGAGCACACAATCTGAATTGTAACTAAACTCTTATGTGTTTCTCTCTTTTTCCAGGGTCCAGGTTGCTGCTCAGATTTTGTGGTATCCTTTCATTACATATACGCTGTCCAGCTGTATGTTTTGGAGTACCTGACGTACCATCTGCGGCCGTTTGGATACAAATACAGATTTAATCCTCATGAACCAACTGAATTTAACACCACGACTAAGTCCACATAAAATGTTGGGGTGTGCACCTCTGAACTAACTGGGGGAGGGGTTGAGGGTATCAAAGAGCAAAGCTTAATTTATTTCACATAATGTATTTAATTGTCTCCAATACCTCTGGACTTGAAGTCTGCTCATGTTTAAAGATGTGTTGATTCCTTTCACCTGCAAGTATTACTGCCAAAGTCAGACTGTGAAAACTGTGTTCATGTTAGGGGATGTGAAAGGGTGTTTTTTTCTATTACTTGGTGTACAGAAAAAAAATGAAGAAATGTAGAAATAAAAGACAAATCCAGTTTTAATGTGCATGCCTTCAATGCCTACCCTATGTCTTTCATGATAGCGAAATCTGGAGGAAACTCCAATGACATACAGGGAGTAACATTTGCCATGCTCAGAAAAGGCTAACTCACCTAAATGGCTGACATAAAAAAAATTTTGATAGAGAAAAGATGGGAAATTGGCAAATGAAAAATGTCTTTGAGCGAGAACAAAAATTATGCCACAGTACCTTCTTCTCCTGCAAACAAAGCAGTGGTTTCTTTTACACTGGCCCCCAAAATGTGCTGTCTATTGCACATAGTAGCATTAATAATGATCTCATCTCACTTGCACTATTTGCAGAGTAGAAAACCAGCAGAACTTCAGCTTTGTTGCATTATACAAAAAGTATTTTCTGAACATCACATGCTATTGCCGTATACAGTTCAATATGTTGAAAGCATAGACTGCAAAGATGGACGAACCATTTCCACTGTGCAAAAATGAAGTTATAATATCCCTGATACGTTTGCTGCCATCTTGTCCTGGAGTGAGATACTGTACAGTAATGATCTTCGGGATATTGACTTCCTGCTCACTTATCTGACCAAACACAAGCCGCGCCATTGATTACGGACACACCGTTGGGCAAACACATTTGTCAATCATGACATCAACCCCACTTTTTATGGCATCAGATAACTAGTTTAAGCCAAACTTAACATAAAAACAGACCCCTGAACATACATCGGTGTGATAACAACTACATTAAATGACAGAAACCATTTCTGGGAAAAATGTATTCGATGTGTACTTTGAGTTTTTAGTTTGGCCTATGTCCCAGCTGCTAACAAAGAGAGGGTGGGATTTAAGGCCTGTACTGCAGCCAGCTACCAGGGGACAATCTGGATGTGTTCACTTCACTTTTGCAGAGCTGTTACGTCGTCCATCTTTATATTCAGTCTATGGTTGAAAACAGAATATAATTACACTAAATTCAAGCAGAAGCTGCGTTGTGATAACTTGCTGTGTCTTTTTCTGGCCAAATGTCTGACTTCCGGTTTAACTCTCAGCTAAGTTAAATAGGAAAAAAAAATTCAGTCGTGCAGCTTTTCTATACTTTTTGTTATCGGACCACATAGATCGAATCCTAATAGTAGAATGGGTCATTTTGCAGGGGTTATGACACTCAAATGTATTTACTGATCTATCTACATTTTTTGAGCCCTATGGCATCACATAATGGACCCGGAAGATGTAATTCCACATTTTTGCCACTATGTCAAACTGGCTTCAAAGCCTGGCACTGTTCCTCTGGGCCCGAATGTTAATGCGTTTTATGTGCCGCACTATTTCCTGGCCCTTTATTTATCATGTAGTCTCCTTTTTTACACTTAGGTTTTTGTATGTGTGCTGATTGTAGCTTTATATCTACAAGCCAGATATGACGGTGGTGTCAACTCCCAAACATCTACATTTTAACCAGAGACTTTTTTTGTCATACATTCCTGTCTTTGTACTTGTGCAGTTCTTCAGTCACTTCAGTTGCCTATACATTTTATACAAGAATTGAGACACAGCCAGAGTCTTTAGATCAGCAGGACTGACAGCATGTACCAGCTGTGTGTATGTCAAATGTCATATCTCTGTGTTGCACTTTTCATTACTCAAATGGACACTCTTTAAGAAATTATATTTTATTTATTGAAAAAAAGGGTTTACTTTGTTGAACTACCATGCTCTAAGATTACTTTTCCTTCTGGCACTTTTACAGTGTTAAACAATAAAACAATATATATTACAGTCAAGTGTGTCTCTTTCCATACAACATTCATCATAATGGAGGTTAATAGATTTTGTTAAGATGACCTAACACAACTACAGCTTAAGAAATGAACACTGAAGTAGCTACAACATAATGTGAAAATACAATAAACAGGTTAAGAATACACTGCGTGTTTAGTCATTAAGATGCCCTTGAAGGCATCGCTGCTTTGTGGACAACTCTTAAGAAACACCCACAAACAGTGACCCACAAAGATGAGACAAATCCCAGAAATTAATTCCCTAAATGAAATACAAAGTGTTTTTATACACTGTTGGCTCCATAAACTACATCTGTAACAACAGTCTTATACAGTAACTATATTCACATTGCAGGTGAAAGTGCCTCAATTCTGATGTTAAGCTCTGTGCTCTTTTCATATAGTAATATTGTCACAATGCACTTCTTATTGCAATATATACTGAACAAAATTTAAACCCAACATTTTTGTTTTTGCTCCCATTTTTTACAAGTTTATGTTAAAGATTGTAGACTTTTTATGCACTCAATAGGTTGGGAGAGTAACAATAAAAGGCTACTCTAAAACTACACACAACACAATGGTGCAAATGTCCCAAGTTTTGTCATTTCCGTTAATTTGGCAGTACATCAAACCGGCCTCAAAACTGCAGACCACATGTAGCCGCTCCAACTCAGGACCTCCACATAAAGCGTCTTCACCTGCAATATCGTCTGAAAACAGCCACCCGATCAGCTGATGCAACAATTGGAATAAACGACAAAGACTTGCACAAACTATCAGAAACCATCTTGAAAGCTCGTCTGCGTGCTCATCGTCCTCACCAAGGTTTTGACCAGACAGCCGTCTGTCCGCGTAACTTACTTGTGTGGTTGTGAGGTTAGTTGGATATATTACCAAATTCAGGGGAATGACATTGGATGTTTCACTTAAACCTGCAAAAATGGGAGCAAAAACAAAAATGTTGTTTTTAAAGTTTTATTCTTTATATTTATGTAATTGAATTGACCAGATTTAGACAACATTGTTCATAATTCTGAAATGAGTTGCCATAGTAACAGCCAAACACATCTATAAATCAACTAAATCTATATCTATAATCGTTGTCTCCTGCCAAACTGCATAGAACAGACAGAATGTGCTGAATGTGAGTTTGAATGAAATGTTTTGAGTTCACTGTGCACTTTGCACTGACATGTGTCAGTTGAGGTTTCTTTTAGTTTCTTTAGCTATTGCGGTATAGGACATGAAACCCTGCTCACACACTGAAAAAAATTAACCCTGTTTGTGGGCTCTTTCAGAGATGCTGTTTAAACCACCTCCAAATGTAGCTTTAACATGTTTAAATTAAAAAAGATTAGTTCGTTATTTTGGGAAATACTCTTATTTGCTTTCTGGCTCAGGGTTAGATATTCAGACTGCTACCACTCTCCCTCTGTATGGCAAATATGAGATTACATCCAGCAACTGCGCAGGTTAGCATAAAGACTGGAAACGGAGGGAAAGATGGCTGCTTGTTGTAAAATGATTGTCCAGACTTGGGATAGAGCGTCTTTCACAAATGTTTTTTAAGACACAATCTGTGGCCTTAAATGTAAATTAATTAAGTCTTTAATTCACAAATGTATCTCTGAGTCTTTTTATGTCAGCCGTTACAGAGTTTCTTTGGCTCAGAGAACAGTTTGAGATCTGTGTGAGGATAGAAGAAGTTAAGCCGGTTTTGCACTGGAAGACATTGGTGGTGTCTATTGGGAACTCAGACCATGAAGGAAAACGGGGAATCTGATATAACTGCTGCAGCTGATTGTTCTAGTTAGCTTCTAAATACCTGATTTTAAACAGACAAACTCCTTTTACAATTTGATTGGTTTGTGAAGGTCTGTCTAAATAATTTGACATAACGAACAAGGGTCGACCTTTAATTCGGTGTTTATCTGATCTACCAACTGGCGCTTACTTTAGTGAGAAATCTTAATTTTTTTAAAACAATTGGCCTCTGATTCCGACAGTCTCCTCCCACAAAAATAGCACAGCTAACCTTACAGTGCTAACCTTTTTCTCTTCAACTGTGCTGGTAATGGTACTGAAGAACTTAAATGTGGTGGCCTTTGATTAAGAACTGTCACATGAACATGCACAGAGCAGGACTGTAAAACACAAGAAGACTAAGCTAAAGTTGCTGTGTGATGCATGCGTCTGGCTCTTCCAGTCCACTGCAAAGAGGAACTGGACTGAGTGTTTACCTGTAGGACAGTAAAAAAACAGAGGAAAGTGAAAATGAAATGTTTCGGATTTGGTATGAGATGCTGAACCAGTCTTTCTGAGGCTCCTGTCAGCTTGTATTGCTTATTACCTATATATTTTGGTATAAATCCCAGAGCAGATATAAGCATTTGTCCAAAATGATCCGACAGATAGAAAATGTGCAGCATTTAAAAATTGAGCAGGAGCACCTGCAGTGTGAACGTAGCCTGCGAGACGGTGAGGAGGTCCAAGTCTCCATCGTCTCCTTCACCTGCTGCAGTCCACAGAGTGTGACTGCAGCAGCATTAGCTACTAACCTGCATCATCAGTCTGTTCTGTTCCTCAGTGATGGTGATGGAGCATGTTAGCTTTGCACACACCCTCGTCTCCAAACACAGTTTGTTACGTGTAGACGCAGGAATTCCGGCAGATGGCTTCTGACTCAAAGTTGTTTGCATTGCCCTGACAGCCTCCGTACCAGAACTGGGCGCAGGCGTTGGCCTCGGGGTCGTAGTACCACCTGACTACGTACTGTCGACAGGGACCTGGGTCCAGAGACTGACGGCAGCCCTCGCCTGAAAGCACAGGAAGAGTGCAATAAATCAATTGTTCTGCTCAGACTGATAAATCGCTTCTGTCATTTCAACTCATTCAAGTTCTTTATTTGGTGTTGGGTAGTTTAGCCATTTAAAAGCTGAGCAAATTGGCCTGATTTCTTAAAAAAAAATGGGAAGAAGGCAATGAGCAATATAACAAGAAATGCTCAAAAAATAGCTTTTCTAATGCTTAGAAAATGAGTTAAAAAGAAAACTAAAACATACAATGGAAAAAAAAAGAAAAAATACAAACGAAAAAGGAAATGACCTGGAAAAAGTGCTTAAAAATGAAAAGATTATGTAACATAATTTTAGATGTGTAATTATGATAATTATGTATATAGTTTTTCCATTTTTTTGTCTTTTTAAGAAACCTTTCTTACTGACTAGTCATACCTTTCTCCCCCAGATTTCTGAAAGAAATCGCACCATTTGCTCAAGGTCCAGAGGTTTAAATACTTGTGAAAGGCATCTGAAAGCAGCTAAAGTGATGTAGCTTCAGGTTTTAAAAGGTTAATCTAAAAAAATGCTAGTTTGAAAGAAATAGGTTGATCTTTGTATTTTAAATCCAAATATACAAAGTATCTAGCAACTAAAACTGAACTATGAAATAAATGCAGTGGAGAAAAAGACACAATATCTCCCTCTGACATGCAGTGGAGCTCAAGTATTAAGTCTTATACAATTTTAACACTCCAGTAAATTACAAATATATATAAAAAAAGTGCTTTCCACCACTGAGTCTGTTCTCATTGTTTACAAATAATCATAAAATAAATATATGGACATGGTTTTCTCAAAACAGAAATCAATGTAAAGAATAAAAATGCCACCCAAAGGTAAGAAAACACTCCATCACAAATACTGGGGGGATGTTTGGTTTCCATATTAGTATTTGTTACCATTCATCTAACAAAACACTAACAAAAGGAACTTAATTGAGAAAGGGAGGCGGCATGATTTCCCAACCTAAACAAACACATGATAAACACATAAGCAGCCTTATCACAACTCCAGATTTCCCGGCATCTTTTGGTCATGGCTGTAGTACTGGTAGGTGATACACTTATCAGGAAAATCTAAATGATGAAGTCCAGTCTGATGTAAGTTACACATGTATAAAAGGCGCTGTTCATCTGCTGCTGTTCTGCTTATTTACCTGGCAGTGATGAGTCTGTCAGGGGTGGAGGAGGGCTGATCGGAGCCTGAGTGCTCTCAGGCTCATACAGCCAGTCAGTCGGAGTCTGAGGACCCACCACGGAGGTCAACCCGGGGCCTTGCGGCCCCCTGCTACCAGGAGAGGCAAAGGTGATGTCTGGCAGCTCGTTCCAGGTCTCCACCAACAGTTTAGTATCGATCAGGTTCTTGTCGGCCGGACCTGACTCGTGGGAGTGTGGCGTCGGGGCTGTTATTGTCTCCATTGGGAGTTCAACCTGGAAATTAAAGAGGGCCCTCAGATCAGACGCACTTATAGTTTAAAATATCACATAACACTGTTTCATATTTTTCAATGCAGTCATCCAGCCACTGGTAATGTCAGTATAATTTCAATAAACAATGACAAACAACATGCACAGACTAGTTTGAATGTGGTCTGTTCAGAATGGTTCGAATGCCTTAAAATAGGATCATATCTATGCTCCCAATAAGATGACTTGGTGACACCCTTACTTAAGTCAGTATTGACTATCTGAAAAGCGAATTCAATTCAATTCAATTTTATTTATAAAGCCCATTATCACAAAACACAGTTTGCCACAGAGGGCTTAACGGCATACGACATCCCTCTGCTCCCAGACCCTGACATTATGTACGAGAAAACTGGATTTAACACCCAGCTCCCCACAAAATGGACCCTTTGACAGAAATACTGAAGACAGTATTACCAAACATTGAGTCTAATTATCATTTCAATTAATTATCATTTTCAAAAATGAAATAAAAGCAGCATTACTTGTATGTTTTCGTCAATTGGGAACTCTTTGAAGCGGCTGCCATCTGGAGACTCTGGCTGGATTTCCACAGGCGGAAAGACAGAGTTTGGTAGAAATGCCATTGTGTCATCCTGCTCACAAATCTGACTCAGTATTCTGCCTTCCAGAGCTGCACGGTACCAAAACAAAGAGGTAGCATAATTAGAAAAATAATGTTACGGGTTTTATTCATCACAGAAATGACAGATATAAGAATTATAATAGTTGGGTGGATGATAACAACCAAAGTAGAACTTGTTTTGTTTTAACAAGAGTTTTTTTTTTTTTTTTTAACCATATTTAGTGCAAGTTATAGCACCCTTGACTAATGTCAACCTACTGAGTCAAACGATCATGAGATAGTAGACTATATCAACTTTGATTCTCAGCAGCATGCTGATGTCGCCAATGCTCAGCAGTGCCGTTGTGGTGTATCTGAGGTGTGAGACAACACTGATTGCTTACTGGGAAGTGTCCTGAAGTCATCTATGAGGTAGATGTGCTCTTCATCAGGATCAGAGGCAATAACGTGCATCTGAGCCTGGAACTCTTCATAGAGGGGGTCAGTCTTGTTTGCGACTCCTATTACAAACATCTCGATCCCCTGCGCGTGGGCCTGTGTTGCTGTTTCTTCAAACTGCATGACGTCACGTGGGTCAGCCTGGCCATCCGTTAAAACCACGGCCACTTTCCTAACGCCGGGCCGCGAGGCCTGGAACAGCTGATTAGCTCGATGGATGGCGCTGCCCGTGAAGGTTCCCTCGCCAAGGTAAGGCATGTTCCTGACGGCGGCTTTTACGTCTTCCTGGCTGGACTGCTGCTGCAGATTGACTACCACCATTTCTACATGGCTGTAGAGCACCACGCCAATCCGACTGGCGTCTCGGCCCACAGTCACCCGGTCGATTAGAGCATTCACAAAGTCCTTCACCAGCTCAAAGTTTTCCGGTCCCACACTCTCAGAGCTGTCTATCACGAACACCAGCTCCAGAGGACTCTCTCTGCACTTGAGACCACAGCCTGGGCAACAAATGTCCGCAATAAATAAGAATTGCAAAAAAACTGCAAGGGTGGATGCAAAAACATGAACCAAAGCTTGTCAATATGTACTATCTCTATGCATCCTATAATCCTAACTAGAGAAACAAAATACACTGCGATAGGTGTGCAAAATAAATACTAAATCATCTCAAAATTTCTGTTCTGTTTTGTTTACTTCGTTTACAACTAAACACGAGCCTACAAAAAAGACTACTACTGACTGAAGATTAAACTGCTGCAAAACATGATCAGCATGATGTAATTTACCACAGATATCTCTTATAATCCTGATGACTTCTTCTCTCTGTGCACAGAAAAAAAGATGAAAAAAGTGTTGAAACATTTTAAAGTTAATTTATAAAGCTCAGTGTCATTTGTGTCAGTCACTTCACTCACTGTCAGTCCCGGTTCTCCCTTTTCTCCAGGCCTCCCCTGTAAGATTAAACTCACATTAGGAGGAAGAATGATTACAAAGTACCGGGCTAATTTATAAAGGATGAGTACATGGTGATTTTATGTAATGATAGCTCAGATCCATTTGGCTAAACTGGTATCTGCCAACATTCTTTACAAACTTTCTTATCTATTTTCCTAAAATCTGCTGAAAAACTGATCAGTAACAGGAAAGTTTTAGCCTTCTATGGACCGATATCTCCAAAAGTCAGCAACTTACTCCAAGGCGATCTAGACTGATAAGTAGTACCACAGGTAAAAGAAAAAATATGTATTTGTAATTGATTTTCGGGGTGAACAGTGCCTTAAAAAGGGGACCTAATTAGAAATCGGTTTTGGACCAGATGATAAACTGATGATCGTACTGGCTGTAAAATGACAAATTTTGAAATGCATTTTATATATTTTCCCCAATAAGGAAATTTACACCAGAAAGCATCCTTTATAGGTTTGATTATACATGAAGTGAAGAACACATCAGACATCAAATAACAGCTGAAAAACAAACCATTCTCAGAAAAATGTGATTGACAGATATTTTTGAAACTGACTAAAGAGATTTTTAATGTCATGTTTTACAAGACAGGACATGTTATATTACCATCTGTCCGGTAGATCCAGGCTCTCCATGGTCTCCTTTGTCTCCTTTCTTTCCCCTGTCTCCAGGAATGCCTCTGTCACCCTGTGTGTGTGTGTGTGTGTGTGTGTGTGTGTGTGTGTGTGTGTGTGTGTGTGTGGAAACACTGTTATCATTAGAGCAAACTTGGATCACTGGTAATTGGAGGAGATTTATCACAGGCCATGCAACAACTGACATGTAGCTGTATTGGTCGTACCTTCTCCCCTGGAAGGCCATCCCCTGGTGCGCCCCGAGGGCCCATTGGCCCCTGAAACCCAGGCTCTCCCTAAGAAAAAAGATGGTTGAACTGGTGACAAGAGTTTTATCAATAGAATTATCTTTAAATCCACAGACTGACTGATTTTATTTAACAGCACAGGCTAATAACTTAAGAGGGGACAGCGTTCATCGTTGCAGCACAAGATAACTCATTAATGTGCTCAGCTCCACCATAGCTGGGTGCTGAATCCTGAAAAACAAGAACCGACCTCATCCTTGGTGAACAACATGATACAGCTGAGATACATCTGTGAACCCCTAGTATTGAATGGCACCGTACCAGCCTTGGCAAGTGTTTTTATTGCTTACCTTTGGTCCCTGGATGCCCTCCCCTGGAGGCCCCAGCAACCCTGGTGGACCAGGCTGCCCTGCAGAGCCCTGGTGATAAAATACACGACCGCTGTTGTCAAGTTGTATAGCTGATGTCACTATTATCACAAATTTCATCACAATACTACCGTATATATCACTTCTTTGGACATTGATAAAATATTTGCTGATATCACAATGTCTGCCAATATGTGATATGATTTTGATCTGATTCAATTCAGGGACCTGAAATTGATAGGAGATGATATCAGTAAATATCTAATATCTAAAAAAAAGGCGCACCTTAAAGATGACGATATGTGTTGAATATTTTCCAGTGGTGTAGTGTAACAAAGTATTATTACTTTGTTAGAGTACTTCAGTGTTTTTGGGAGTATCTGTACTTTAGTTGATTTTTTTCTATTTCTGTCAACTCGCACTTTTACTCCACTACATTTCCCCTACGCGTCTTACATCTTACTATAAAAGAGGAAAGGAAGGGAGAAAGGAAGGACAGAAATTTAATTTTGCTTTCCATACTTGAGTAAATTTAATATCATAAAACTACTTTAATGCTTAAGTACAGTAAATATCAAATACTTTGAGGCTTTTTACTAGAGTGATATTTTTAAAGGTGACTATAACTTCTACCAAAGTCATTTTCTGGTAAGATATCTGTACTTTACTCAAGTATGGCTTTCAGGTACTTCATCCACCACTGATGTTTTTACTTTGCATCGATGATATTTGGTCATTGAATCAATGTATAAATTGAGATCCATGTATCGTTACACCCCTTGTCATTATGCTATGCAGCGGAAATGGTTTATTAGAACAGTAGAAATTGTTTAACTCCCTTCGTACTGTTATACACACTGACCTTGGGTCCATAAAGTCCAATTCCAGGAGGACCAGATGGTCCCGGCACACCTGGCAAGCCTCTGTCACCCTGACAGACAAAACAAAGTTGGACTAAAAATACTTACTACTTATACACACCTTACACACTTTTTGTTTTTATCCTTTTTAGCATTTTTGTCTTTGTGTCATCGACACTCAACATAAGTCAGCATTCCCTGTTCATTCACGGCCTGCTTTAAATCTCACAAACATATCAACATTTATGAGGAGGCCATATGATTTTTGCTTTGTTGGTGTGGAGGCTGTTCAGCGGTGCCTCACCTTAGGTCCAGGTAGTCCTTTCCCTTCAGGTCCCATCTCTCCTGGCAGTCCTGGTAAGCCAGGCAGTCCCTAATGATCAGGAAAATATGTCCAAACCTGTCATTCTTATACTTTGTATGAGAGGATAATTCATTTGTACTCCTCATTTCTGACAAATGTTTCCTCTCACCTGTGGTCCTGGGATACCATCTCCCTTCATTCCTGGTGGTCCAACAGGTCCAGTATTTCCTCTGTTGCCCTGAAGGAGAAATGGGAGAACAGTCAAAATACTGAGAGGGACAAACAGTAAGAAAACACTGTTGTATCTACCTGTGAGCATGAAATATATATTGACATGCAATTGGGTATATTGAACATATGCGATATGACTCTGACCTCAAAGATGCAATCACGACATCTTGGGGAAAGCAATATGGTGTAATTTATTGATATGGCGATTATATTCTGTGTTCATGTTACCTTCGGCCCAATGATTCCCACTCCAGGTTCTCCAACAGGTCCAGCTGGTCCTATCGGCCCAGGATCTCCCTGTTAAGTCAAATGTAACTACTAATCCACTACGATTGCTCATATTTTAAGCAAACAATTGATATATTTGTACACACCCTGCAACTTGTGTTTGGCATCATATATCAGGATACAACAAACACAGTTTTGGTAAACAGATAAGTTTCTTCGTGACCTTTCTGACTTTGTTGGATTCACTCTAGAAATGTCACCCATCACTTGAGGACAGGACTAAGCTCATCAATCAGGATTTCAGTTTCAGTGTGTGTGTGTGTGTCTAACGTTACTGATTGTTGCGCGTGCCAGGGGTTGTTGCCTGTGTTTTTTTTCTCTTTCTTTTGCTCTCTCTCATGTTTGTGCGTGTGTGTTTGTATCCTCCTCCGTGTGGCGTCCTTTTATGTGTTTGGCTGCTCTCTGAACCTCGTTGTGTGTGTGCGGCTGTAACATTGATTAACTGGCTGTAATCACCTTTGGTCCTGGTAAGCCACGCCCAGCAGCTCCAGGTAGGCCCATCATTCCTTGACTCCCAGGCTCTCCCTGAACAATAAAATGACATAAAGGTGACAGCAGACAAATACAGTATGTGTGTCAAGACGTTATATTCAAATCAAATATTTGTCATGAATACAAAAGGTTTTGTTCTCAGTTTGTTCTCAGAAAGAAGCTTTCCACCAGAGCAGGTTCTTGAGCAATCTTTTGAAGTAAAGCTGCTGGTGTTGCAGGAGATCCTTTTTTCCAGTGTACATTATCAAAATCTGATAATTTAAATGAATATAAATAAATATTTATCCATACATAAATATAAATATCTAAAAATAAGTAAATATTTGCTAAAGATTTGTGTGTTTTGCATTGCACATTATACTAATGCATATCTCATTTTGCATTATACTACACCATACTAAATGTAACTGTTATACTGCCTTAACACATCATATGCTATATTTGTATTTATACTTTGCTGTATTAATACAGGCAACATTCAGTATCATTACTAATTATGGTATATATTATTCTGGTGTATACTGTTTACAAACTACTGAATTGTTGCTAATAATAATATCATAGCCCCTAGGCTCCCAGTTCATATTTTTCTTACTTCCACTTTTACATTAGATGTACTGTATATACAATGCCTCTTATTTTAAAACATCCATGTTTTATTTTTTACTTCTCTCCTTTTCTGTTCTCATTGCTGTCTTTGGGGTGCAGCAACGCCTTAGTTTATCTTATCTGAACCTGTATTTAACTTACCTTGGCTCCAGCCTGGTCCAACAGGGCCTGGAGACCCTGAGAGTCCCCTTGGTCCACGGTCACCTCTGTCTCCCTGTGGAAAAACACATGCACATGACGTCTAACATCTCAGTGGTGTCGTAAACCAATTAAGCACCACCACACTCACAAACACATACATGTATTCTCACATAATGACAGTAGAAACCTCATGAAACGAAATATTGTGAGCAACACAAGAGTTAAACAGCCAAGAAGATTTACTGCCAGGGAGATTTAAATGCTTTGGACTCTGAACTTTCTGATGTTTTCAGTCTCTACCAGTTCATACTGTTTTATGTTCACATTGTTATGCGTCTGGAAATGCTGCCTATCAACAGGGGAATCTTCTCTGTAGGATTATGACTTGATATTGTATTGAGTTTCTTTCTATCATTTCGCTAATGTCGGGTATATAAACAATATGAATATGGGTTTCATATGCTAGGATAGACGAAGTCCTTTTAAAGAAAGTCGTCAGCTCTGTCTTGAGACTGAGACATTGTAAAGGATATAAATGCATGCAAAAACTGACATGAACAAAAGAACTAAAAAGGTACGCAAAAACTGCAGAGAACTGTTTAATTGCCAGTTACACTCAAAGTGCCACCTTTTGGGTGGGGACTTTGTTTTGCCTCTAGGGCTGAGGTGATGGTAGCACCAGTGTTACATCATCCACAAGTTAAGAAGCAGAACACAGGGAGCTTTACTTCGGTCATGAGGAGCTGAAGTGTCTGAGACAAACTGAAACCACACTAACACATTTACCATCATGCGACAACTTCACTGCTAATTTCTTCTCTGCACTGATGCACTGATCGCCAACACCAGTCTGCTCCGAGCACACCATCAACCATCACTCCATCACACACTCACAATACACACACTACACACTCAGTGGGCTGGTGTGATGGAAATCCTGGAGCTTTCTCAGTGGATATACGCCATAAAACTGCGAATCATGAAAACCTTGTACGTGGTGCTTTAAAAGGTTATAGTATATTGAATTTAAAAGGTATCTCCGCTCTGAAAGGTAAATAAAACTAAATACATTAATCCAATAAATCAACTATGCATGCAGGCTACATTCATAAATCATTGAAGCCATGATCAGTACAGGGATGTAAATATGTACCTAACCACTTACTATTTACATACCTGCCTTTATGCAACATGCATGTTCAAACTATAATGTATGCCTCTGCCAGACAACTTACATGCCTGTCTGTCCAGACCCATATATAGTAAGGATACTGAAGAAATGTAATAACTGTGCATTTTTAACCCTTTTAAAACTAAGCAAATTGGCTGGATTTCTTTCAAAAACATGGGAAGAGGGCAATGTGCATCTTAAGAAGACATGACAAATTGGCAAGAAATTAGTAAAAAGTACAAGAGAATTGCCTGAATAAAAGCATAACAAGTAAATAAATAAAAAAAATGACAATAAAAAATGACCTGAAACAAAAATGGTTTTAAAAATTATTTGAAAGAATGATCATAATCTTTTAAAGTATAATTATGATTGTTATAAATATAGTTCTATGAACATTTGTTCCTAGATTTTTAAAAATCAATTTTCTAGATCTACTAATTTCTTGTTATGTGCATTTCTTACAAATCACTCATTGCCCCATTTTTTCTCCATGTTTTAAAAAATAATTCAAACCAAGTTGCTCAGGGTTCAAAGGTTTAAATGCTTGGAAAATCCAGGTTTCAAAGGGATAAGTGGAATGGACATTATCAATATACTTACATGTATGATTACAAAGAACTGATAGAGAGCTTCATCTCATGGTTGAACGACAATCACCTAAAGCTCAAAATAATTACCAGAGGAACACGGTAGAACACAGAGTTGCAGCCAGTAGTAGACAGGAGACAACACTTTAAATATGGATGTTGCTGCAAAGAAGCTTTATATTCTAAAACGCCGATGCCTCACACACATCTTTAACTCTGCAGCACAGAGATCTGCACAACTCTACACAGTTTCCAGGTGGACCAGTGTCATCAATTCAACATCTGACCAGATGTCTCACCTTCTGTTCCTGAGTTATGGCGTTGAATAATGACAGACAACGTCACAATGACGTTGACCTTTGACTTTTTGGATATAAAATGTCATCACTTCATCATTTACCTAATTAGACATTTGAGTAAAATGTTGTCATTATTAGTGTATAAATTCTTGAGTTTACTGCCCATTGACATTTGTTCATGTTGAAACAAAAATCAGGATATCCTCTGGTGGCTGATTACCTTTTCTCCAGGGATGCCTTTCCCCGCTGCTCCCTCTAGGCCTCGCAGACCAGGTAATCCCATCTCTCCCTAGATTAAACAGCATATCACAGTACACGACAGCATTAAACAAAGCAACATTTTCAAGTGAATCACAAGCGAGTTTGTGTGTAGAAAGAGCAAGAAGCAACGACCATTTGGTAACTCGCCCAGCATGTTTGGGACATTTTGGGGACATTTTTCTCTTTTTAAAAAATTCTTATTAACATCTAATAATTTCTCTCTTGCCAAGTTGCATGTCGCCTTTATTTTTTTTCAGCAACTTTTCAACAAAACTTATGTCTTCCAAAGTTTCCAAAGGTTAAACAATAATGAGAATGAATAATGACTGCACATGTCAAAATACAGACAGTAGTGAACAGGTTTTTGGGTACTTCAATATCTGAATTGCACTCAGTCCAGATTGGACAATGTCAATTTACAAAATGTGACCTTTGACCTCCAGTAACTGTCTCACCTTAGGCCCAACAGCTCCATCCTCACCAGGAATGCCAGGTATCCCAGCAGCTCCATCAGGCCCTGGCTCCCCCTGGAAACCAAACACAAACACTTCTGGATCCCACTGTGCATTTTATTAAACGTGCTTTATTCAAGTGGAGTTTGGTCGCCGTACCTTTGGTCCTGGTTCACCGACACCCCTCTCTCCCTGAAGTCCTGGCTCTCCGGGGAAACCCTGATCACCCTGGGAAGTAATACAAATGACTGACTGGAAGTCTCATCAGATGACAACTGAAGGTGCAACAGGTGTTTTAGTGCTACATGGTTGGTGTCAGTTAATCTCATATTTTGAAGGCCCAGTGTGTCGAATTTATGAGGAAATTTTAGCAGATATGGAGAATAATACAATAAGAATGTCTTATTTAATAACATGAAAATATGAGTTGTGTTTTGTTTGAGTTATAATCAGTTTATGTCTACAAAGGCAGCAGGTCCTCATTTATGGAGATCACCATGCTGCAGTAGCCCAGAACGGATGAACCAAACTCTGGCTCGGGATAAGGCCATTCACGTTTTCGTGTTGGCCACTGTAGTTAGAAGCCCCTCTGTGAAGAGCAAAGCCAGAAGCACGAATATGCTTAATTCAGTATTTTTACCAGTTTAAATCATGTCTGTTTATTTTGAAGAGGAAGAAACCTCTACGAACAGAAATCTCCTGAACAAAGAACACTAAAGGACTTTTATCCTAACCACTACATGTCGCTAAATCTCCTTACATTTTACACACTCTTCTTATGAGATTTTGCATCCTAAAGGGAAAGATTATGATGAAATCCAGGTATTAAACTGGCGCTAAATACCATCGCAAAAGAATTACCCTAAGGTTTATGCATATCCATCAGAGTTTGCAGACTGACTTCTTGGTTTGACCTACTACTTACTGTAGATGAGGGAACTGACAGTTTTACGATGCAATCAGAGATTATTAAGACATTTTGGGAGCACTCAGGATTTCAGTTTCACTTAAAAATCAAGTGATTCAGATAAATCTGACTGCTCTTTGTATATAATTGTCAAATCATATGAGTGCTTGTTTGTTGCCACTTTGGAGCTATATTTTTTAGTGATTTCACTGGTGAGTAAATGCCACATATTAACATATTTTGTTTAATAATAACCTCTTACTAAATATTATTTTGCTCTCTCTGTAATGGAGTAATTCGTATGTCTCTGAAATCCAAATTTACTTCTTACTACATACTAGATCATATTGGGAATGATAAAAGGACATGAGGCATGTCTATAATCCCTTCCCAGCCTCTGTAAAGGCCTAAATTCCTTGCCTGTACCCACTCATTTCTTTGTGGCAAAGAAAGTTTACTATTTTAGTATTTTTAACAATGCAAGTTTTGCTTTGCAGCAGCCACTGTGACCACAGGTACTTAAGTACAATTCTGAGGTACTTGCATTTCACTTACTGGTGCCAACTCCACAAACAGCACTAAACAACAGCAACGGTGCTGACAGAGCTAATGGTGTTAACCAGGGTGGAAGTGGAGGATGGGTGTTATGCTTCCCCAATGACACTGTCCCCTATATCAGCGGTAACGGCCGTAGGAGCACAGTGTAAAGAGGCGGTGATAAGCTACACACATTCACTAACAAACACACACGGCCAGACCAGCTCGCAACAACAAACAACACGTTCTCATCCCAGGTCATCACATATTGCCACTTTGAAGTGGGCTTCTGCGTCTACATATTATGCTCTGGGTTTCCCTCAGCGTCTGCTATAGACATTCAAGGATGCCGCTACCGTGACGTCAACACAAGCACATAGTTTGATTGATGACAACAACAGCACATGGAGACCATCTCCAGGAGGTCAAGAAATGCACGTGCTGGCATGGATGGTTAGGATTTGGTGAAGGAGGCACATGGTGAGGTGTAGAAAAAAACCCCATCATGTTCAAATGGGAAGCGAGCACATGAAAGTCCGGGGTTTGTTGGACCCATCCACCTCCCCTCCCACCTGCCCTATATTACATTGTTAGTGGCAGTGTTTCAACCTGATGCCGTCCAGTGGCTGCTGGTGTCACAATCGTACACCAATAACACTGTCAAAGTGGCAGTATTTTAAAATTTTGGAATGAGAACAGACTGCAACAAACCACAGAGAAGCTCGGTAAAACACACACAGAGGTAACGTGACATCGTTCTCTGTTCAAGACGCTGTTACTCCACTATATATTTACATTGTAAATATTGATTTGCTGCTATGTTAATACTCTGAATGTTGCATACAAAACCTGAGACCGTCCTGCTTAAAACAGAGAGTTCCCGAAAGTTGATATTTGTTCTCTTATGTGATTAAAGTTTTAAAAAAGGAAAAGAAAATCAACCTTTTGGCACCTTGTGGGCTCCATAGATCACTTTACCCAACATTGACTACCATAAACTACTGGTCTTATTTCTTTCACATTTCACACAATCTTGCTTTAAAGGAACGTATTTTTCTGTATATTTTCCTTTCTCATAAATATCAGATATATTTATTAACTAATGTCTGTTTAATGTATCACTCATTCCTTTTAATACCATGAATGCCACAGTGTCAGCTTTCTAACACTAACTGCTACTGACCTTTGGTCCAACTATACCCAGGCCAGGGGGTCCTCTGGGACCAGAGGGCCCAGCTGGCCCTTGGTCTCCCTAAAGCCAGAGAGAAACATCAGAATTTAAAATATAGCTAAACAAATAAAGGCTGAATGTGAGGAGCAAATTCCTAACATTTTTATTAGCCTTGCCTTTTCTCCTTGCACGCCTGCCCCTGGAAACCCCACCAAGCCTGGCAGCCCCGGGGCTCCTATGTTTCCCTGAGGGTCAGACAGGTGAGAGGTCAGACAGGTCATCCTTTACAGCATCACAGGTTTATTACTATACATGTGTCTGCAATCCCACCTATGTTTCACATTTAACCATACCTTATCACCTTTGTACCCAACTCCTGGAGGCCCACGGCTGCCCTTAGGACCCTCATACCCCCGGTCACCCTGCAAGAGACACACTGGGAGAGTTAAGAAAACAGGGAGGCCTAAAGAAAGAAAATATCAAATTGGCATTTTAAGCTTAAAAACCATACAACCATAATCTAAATGACACATTTCTTTTTCTTTTTTTACTTCATTAATTACATGTCACAGGCTATTGGAGCCGTTGCGTTTGAATACCTCCCACATAAATTCTCATTAGGTGGTTTTCTGATTTTCTAAATGTATGTTCCAGTTTAAAAATAAAACAGAAATTTAAAATTAGATTTTTCCCCCTCTATGCTCTTAAAGATTTTATATGCCACAACTCATATTTTGTTAGAAAATTTTGACTGTTTTGGGAAAAGTCTATCCCTGTTCATTGAAGTGTGTCTTAAATAAAGGATAAATAATTGTAATTGTAAGTAATTGTAGTGAGCCCGCCTTTTGTGGAACTGACCTTGGGCCCTGGAAGACCCTCACCCGGAAATCCTGGTGATCCTTGCATCCCTGGTGGCCCTGCTGGACCCTAAACACATCAACAGAAAGATAATGAATCTAAAATCCTGATTTAACAGACACTGCAGTTCAGGAGCAATCGTATACCAGAAGTACTATGATGTTCACACAGCAATAAAACCACGCCACTTTCTGGAAAAACTGCTGCACTGCCACGGTACCTTATGTTTTAAAGAGTCTGTTAAAAAAAAAAAATCTTAACCCAAAATTTAGCTGCCTAGAAAAAAAATCTCTACCCAAAAATTAGCCGCCTAGAAAGTTTATTTATTTGTTTATTTATTTTTACACTACTACCACCCCAACAAAGGAAATAAATGGAGGTATGTAGCTTGTTTGTGCTCAAAGTATTGAAAACTTACATTTGAAAACTCTACAACAACACGTCTCTCTTCAGAAAAAAAAAAACCTTCAGCCGTCATCATCATTCAGTTCGTGGGCTCTATTTGGACATTAATGGAAATAGCATGTTGTAGTTATATTTTTAATTTTTTTTCATGTGTTGAGCATTATATTAATATAATAGAATCTTTTCACCATTGTACTGAATGGATGGCAAAAATTCTAAAGACGAACGTCTCCGCAGATAAAAAAAAAAAATTGTGGAACGATCACTTTGCATTAGGGACTACTTCTTTTTTGTGTGTTTTTATCTGAGTGGTCTGGCCCTTTAAATTGATTTTTATGGAAGCAAAGTGAGGTCATAATAATTTGAATTTTGTAAGAAACTGAATTGTGAACAGAAAAAAAACAAAAAAGTGAAATGTATACTGCAGTAAACTTAATGTTAAAATTAAAATACCACTGAATGGCATTGAAATATTTCACTTCCAAAGCCATCTGTCTGACTTTGTATGAAAAGTGTAATTCAAGCAACCCCATTCAATTTTCTCAAATTGAGTGATTAAAATTAAGATAGAAAAACTGCATTTTAAAGAATGTAATTTAAAAAGGAAGATTCATGGTTTCCAGAGTAGAATATTTCAGTGCAATAAATTCATCTTTAAGTGTTCAGTGGTGGTTAATTCAGTTTTTACAGTCTACAGTTGTTTATAAAACAACTGGCTAACATGTCTCTGTCCCAAAAAATAAACAAAAATCACCAATGCATATTGAAAAAATGGACTGATGGCATATTATATTGGCTAGAAAAGCCAATGCTGTAGATGCACTTAGTTTTGTGAACTCACCAGCGACCCTGGTTCACCCATACCCATCGGTCCAGGGGGTCCTGGTCTTCCTTGGTTCCCTTTGTCACCCTGACAATAAAGTTTACAGATTAGAGATCAATCAAAAAGTACACAGGAGACACACTGGCCTTCCCATAGAGAGGAAGGTAAGAAAATGTTTCTTAATAAATTAAATACCAAACTTAATGTACCTTAGGACCAGGGAACCCTATGCCGTTATCGCCTGGAGGTCCAGCTGCACCTCTCAGTCCTCGGTCCCCCTTTAAGGGGAGAGCAAAAGACTTACAGATTTGCCAACAGATTTATTTGATATATTTGAAATTTGACCGCCAGTGTTCTTACTTTAGATCCAGGTGTCCCTTCTGGACCCTGGTCTCCAGATGCTCCTCTGGATCCCTGAGACAGAAGCAAAACAGGAATGGGCAAGTAAACACATGATTCCATGATTAACCAGAAAAGATTAAATAATTAAAAAAAATACAAGCTCTACCATTTTTACCATGAACTAGTCAATATTGTTGCTATCTCTTGACAAAGATATATTACTTCAGATCTCGGGGCTGGGCATGTTTTAATGTACCTGTTTATCATGCATGAAAGATACATTTAAGAGTGCGGAGCTGGTTGGTGAGCTGGGCCCGCCCTCTGCTGGAAACGAAGAGGAGAATGACTGGAGTGTATGAATGTCTGCTCTACAGGAAGACTACAGATTTTCAACATCATATCCTGAACTGAAATTAACCACATATGCTTATGTTTCAGGGACAGGGATATTAGATTGTCAAAACTGTCAGGGCTTCTGTCAGATGGCCAATTTATCAATTTGTAAAGCCAATTAAGGTTAATTTATTATACGTTATGAATATTTGTACAGTCATAATATGGTGATGTATGTTTTTTCAATTTTGTTTCTATTTCAAAACAATCAAAGCTTTTAAATAAATTACTATGCTATGCATTACCCACAATAGCACACAAGATTGACTATGATAGATGCAAGTTGATTATTATGTTAAATATTCAACATTTTCATTTCATACAATCTAAACTAATTCTTGTGTTTTTTAGTGTGGCAGTTATGTTCGTTACATTCAAAGAATAAAGTTTTTCACAGTTTTGAGGGTTATTTTGAGGGGGTTTTGTCACAATTTTCCCCAAGCGATTTTCAGTGTCAGACACTTCACATCCTGTATCCTGACTATTTTTATGCATTAATATGTGTTTTTTTAATCCAAGCCCTCTGTTACTCTCATCATGAATGTAAAGGAAAAAAGAGTTAATAATATTTAACAGTTGCATCAGTTATATTAAGGATTAAGACCTCATCCTCGATTCGCATTCTGACTGGTTACATCAGCAACATACTAACTAATATTTACTATACAGTGATTTTAAGAGAGCACAACAAAAAGTCTAAGTCATAAAAGTCTAAAAAATAACTAGTTTCTGATAACTCCTTGGACTACTGTATATATTCAAATTAATTCAGATGGAAGTGGTGGGAATAATGGGATAAGTTGTATGTGAAATATAGAGTGAAAGATGTAACCTTGGAGTTAATGTGTATTTTCGGACATATTTCGATTTATGAAGAAAAAAAATAAATTTAAATTACCAGATAATAATTTGGAGGCCCCCTGCAGTAACTCTGAGGGACTAGGGATCACGGACCCCTTGTTGAAGACCCAGGAACTAGACCATTTTTGTTATAATCCTGAATTGTACTGAGGGGCTAAACTTGTTTTTTTGGACTGAAGCTCCAGGCAAAAATGTGCTTAAGAAAATGGAGTGCAAAAAAGATGTGATTAGTAAATGGGCCCAAATATGCTAAAAAAAAATTTTCCCAGCTGTTTAACGAGCGGTGGATACTGATACTGTGATGGTGTATACTTTGGTACTCCAGGTTTATGAATACATTTTGAGTGTGTGTTTAGGTACATTTCATGGGAACTGGAGACGGATCAGAAAGACGTGAAACCTAATGACAATCTGACGAAAGCTGCTGTTGTTCTACCGATGCTGAAGGGGGCAATAAGCATTTAAGAAGAGAGGGAATGGATAACATGTGCCCAAATCCTAATCCTTTGGGACAACGTCTGCTCAAAGACTACAACCAAACATTGCAAGCTTGGATTCCCCGCTTTGGAAAGGCTACATTAGGAGGGGGATAAGACCTAATCCACAGCTCACATTCCACAAGTGCAGAGCAGGAGATGGACTCAGAGTGTGTAGCTTTCACTGCCGCAATGATTGTTTCAGCGCGGATGTGGGGGGACACAGGAATCTTTCAATTTGACCACACACACCCATTCAGGTATGAAGGCTCCTACGCAAAGAGTTATGAATTTTTACATTAAAATTTGTCTTTCTTTCTTCAGTGTACTGTTTGATAGCAACATCAGCCTTTAAATGAAATGTAAAATATCAAAGGTTGTTGCCATTTTTAAGTTTGCACACCTACACCAACACTGAATGACCCTGAAATTCTAGTCAACTACTTTGAATAGATGTGAACAACACACTTTGTTGGTCGTTCCTTACAATGATATAGATTCTTGAAAATTAACGTATTCACTTTCTTTATGAGAGTGGGATAAGAAGAACCATATCAATCCCACCTCTATGTGTTAAATACAGAGCTGGAGTCAGGATGCGGTTTGCCTAGTTTAGCATATAGACAAGAAGTAGTGGTAAACAGCTAGCCAGGTTTTGTCCAAAGTAGGGATTTCTCGATCAAACAAACATCTCAAACATCAGACCTCAAGGCATTTTTTGACTGATGGGGAACGCGAATAGTTGGGCTTATAGAGAGATTTAATCCTTTGATTTAAGTCAGCTGTTTCATAGGTGTTTTTAATGCACAGCAACAGAGAACGTACCGCTCAGCTGTCACTGTTACTGTTACCCTTTGCTAAACTACCGTATGTGCAATAGCAGCGGCTGAGCCCTGCCCACCACAAAACACCACACACCATAAACAGAAACGCAGCATGACACTGTTCATTTAGGCTACATTATTTACCAAAGTTAGAAGCACTTGTTTCATTTCAGCTCAGTGTGAGATCCTCCCATTTTGCCTTCAGCTACAGCGTATGTCATTTCTCTGCCCTGCTCAGAGAAACTTCACTTTTTTCCCTGTTCAAGGGATCTTTTGAAGGAGTTTTTCCATATCCCCTGTGAAGGTTCAAAGACAGAGGGATACTGTATGTTGTAAAGCCCTCTGAGGTTAATTGTAATTTGCAGTAATGGCCTTCATAAATAAAATTGACTTGACTTGATTTAAAATAGCAACAGACAGCAGGGCAGAGCTTACTGCAACCTCACTCGACACAATTTAACATGCGCAAGCAAAAAGCCAATGTGGCCTACGTATTAATGAAGCATAGTCCATCCAAAAGATGTGTGGACATCAAAAATAAACACACAAGAGAATACAGTTCATTCAAGTAACTCAGACACATGCTGCATTGAAGCAACAAACACTGGAGAATACTCATTTAAAGGGACAGGGCCAAAAAGATTAAAAGGGAGCATTTGTAATTTTATATTTTATTTTGTAAAAAAAACCAAAACAATAATAATAACAATAATAGGCTAAGGCATTGCAGACCTATTCATTTATTCATATCATCAAGTATGGGTTATATATTGGATTGATTTTAATATCTTTAAGATACGCACTGTGCAGCAGTATTATCTAGGAAATTAGAAGTATCTGATTGGTAACAGCAGATACTCAAAATAAATGACTTGGATAAGGGTTGGGGGCAAAAAATATGATTGGGACATCTTCAGTATAAAGTTTATTAACATATCTTTCAACACTTCTACAGCTTTCTAATTCACATAGCCATTCACTCGTTTTCACATCGGCCACTGTAGTTCTCCTATTTGCTTGGCAAACAGGAGAAGTTTCAGTTGGTTGTAATCTGCAGTCACACCACTAGGTGCAACTAAATTCTACACACTAGACCTGTATTTGTCACCAAAATCACTCCTTGAATATTTTTGGATTTCACAGAGCATCAGATTAGTGTTCAAAGTGAGGAAAGACAAATAAAAAGTTCAGAAACTTCACCTGCTCTCCTCTTGGTCCTCTAGGGCCTGAAGGTCCTTCTGCACCCTAAGGAAAGACATCAGTATAGCCCTAGTATTATTATATATACATACAGCTCTTGGCCACAGAGAATAAGCCAAAATGTTGTTTAAATAAAAAAAAAAAAAAGAAACCTACTTGTTCTCCTTTTTTACCAGGGGCACCACATTCACCCTGCTCTCCCTAGAAAATACAGCCAGGTAAGTGAAGCTCAAAGTTGAAAACTGAGCCAAGTCAAACCATCTGACACTGATGATACCGTCTGCAAGCTATGTTGTGATGAAACTATAACAACTTGCAATGTATGTGTGTAAATCAAACTTAAAAAGCCAAGAAATAGTTAGAAATCCTGTTTACATGGATTTGGCAGTGGCAATTCATCATAGATGCAACTAGGGGATAAAAAATAGGCAATATTAATAATAAAAATAGTAATACATACCTTTTCTCCTTTGCTTCCATGTCGACCCTATAAAAAATGAAATGAAATTCGGCTTAAACTTGTATATGAGACAGTTGTCCGCCAACCATAACGCCACTGATATAAACAGACTGATACAATGTGATAATTAGTAAGCTTCAGAGGTACTTCAACGCATTATGTTAAACTAACTAGTTGCCTCAAGGACTTGATTCATCTTCATCATTCTTGGAAAGAAAGCAAAAAAGTATGTTTCCCAAAATGTTACAATAAGTTTGAAAGAGATATAATCTGAAAACTGAGAAGAGATTTAAAGGCTCAGTATGCAGTATTAACAACATTAATACAGCAGCAAACCGTTACTTGTCATAGCTGAAACTAAGTTAGCGGCTAGCATTAAAGTTGTTTCCCCCCTCTCTGCCAAATAGGGCCACTTGTGGCTCCAAAAAGGCAAGATGGCCAAAATATTGACGCCTCAAAATGGGAGTCAATAAACCAATGAGTGACGTTACTATGTCCTTTATTTTATGCAGTTTATGGTTTATCACTGTTAGCTCTGTAAGCGCTGTTGCCGTTATTCAACGCTTTTTACCTATGTTAGCCCCATTAGCTGTTAGCTGCCGGCTCAGCCACCTCTATGATGAGAACTGTTTCCAGACATCTCATCTGCTCTGAATGTGACATAGAGCCCCTTTAAAGCTACTATTGCCTGGTAAATTGGTAAATATACTGCATCGTTTAACCATACTGTGTTTAAATGGTAATAAACTGTAAGGAGAGGGTCATTATCATCCATTTGGAGCTCCCTCTATGCATCTCAAATCAGAATAATGACCAAATACCAGACTCTGATACTCAGATTTTCAGCTTGACAGGGGAAGGGAAGGGAAATATCCGATGATTACCTCAAGGCCCTCCATTCCTGGACGTCCATTAATGCCAGGTTCCCCCTACAGTGACCGAGCCCAGACAAAACAGCACATCAAACATCACTTCATGGATTCTTTTTGTTACCAGCACTGGATTACGGAGACAATAGAGACTTACACGAGATCCCTTTGGACCTGGAGCTCCATCAGACCCCGGCTCGCCTGGTTTCCCCTGGATGAAAGAAAAGGGAGAGATTGTGCCGAATGAGAATATTTGGGCCCCTTTTTAGTTTGGACTCTGTGTATGCACAAGCAAAGGTGAGATGGGGCATTCTCAGGGCGACCTGTCTGTAACCCCGGTCCAATATAAACCTCCACCTCGGTGCAGCAGGTTCTCAGATCTTCTCGGCCAGTGTGTTTGCTCATGTTTAATCTTCCGTCGTTGACCTTTGCTTCTTTCCACAGGCCTCTCTACCAGTGAAAACAGCCCTTTCAGCTGGCCCCTGCACCACCTGCTACACTTACATTGTGGGAAACAATTCCTGCTCTTTCACATCTTTTCCCTGTAGTGCTTTGGAGGCAGGCCAGACGCACCTGCTGGTGGAGGCCACCAGCCCTGGTCCTGACTGAGGCCAGGAGAATCCCCCACTATTCAGGGATAACAGGCCACTGTGTGAGGCTTACTGAGCTCTGTGTGGCTGAGGAAGTGACTGTCAACCTGAAGCCAGCAGACCACAGACACTCAGCTTGCTTTGCCCTGGAGGCCACTTTTGCAAAATGACATGAGACCGGGGGGCCAGTTAATAAAAACACATTTTAAATTAATATAGAAATAATTAGCTCTGTCACTTTTTTGATTAACAAGCACTTTCGACCGAATCACGGTGTTTATTTACAATAAATTCTTGGTAGAAAACCGCCGCATTATGTACATATGGTCAAATGGTGCTAAGCAAACTCTGCATTTTAGTTTTATGCCACCTAAAAAACAGCTCATCAAAAAAAAAATCAACATTAGTTTAACTATACACTGTATTTATAATACTTTCACCGCTTTACCTCGGTATAAAAATACCAGACTCCACTGAGAAAAACAGCCATTTGACACCACCAAACGGCGGACTTGCTGAACTACCGCTGCCTGGATCAGCTATTATGTGAGGTAGAGCAGAGCAAGTATTCAAATATAATGTACACTTAAACTGATATAGATTTTTTAGGTGGCTGAAATATGTTTAAAGTGATGACCTTTAAATTAATATTTCTGGGAAAAGACACACAGATAGAGTAATACAATAGATATTAGCACATACAGACTGGTTAATAAGCAATGACTATATAAAGATGGACAAAACATCTCCACTTTCTCCCACTGTGCGAAAAAAGCAAAATTATTCACAAAACAGCAAATGCCAGCTTGTGCTGGTGATGCCATTTGGAGTCTGAGTCTATGCAGTAGCAATCACCGCTATGGAGTTACTACCGTCTGACCAATCCAGCCAGCACCAAACTTATCAGAAAAACAAATACTTGAACATACATCAGTGTAAACTGCCTAAAATGACAGAGATCATCTTTGGAAAAAAACTTCTTTGACATGTACTTTAAATTTTTTGTTTGGCCCATGTCCCATCCACTAACATGAAGGGGTGGACTTTATGACTTGCACTGCAACCAGCGACCTAAGGGGCGCCCGAGATGTTTGCCTTCACCTGTGGGGAGCTTTGATGTCGTCCATCTTCATAATACTGTCTATGTTACGAAGTAGAACAGCATGTTTAGAAAAGCACAATTTAAAAAGGAAAACGATAATACACTCACCGTACTTCCAGGGTGACCCCTGTCCCCCCTCTCACACAGACAGGTCTTTGGCTGTGGGCACTGAAATAAAGACATGGGGAAAAGACAAACACAATGACTATCAATGGGATTTAGATCCAAAGAAAAAAAGAATAAAAGGTAAAACGAAAATAAAGAAGTTAGAAGAAACAAGGATGAGAAAATTCTGCTCCTTTAATTTATGTTAACAAAAATAATTTTGTCTATGTTTTTTTAAAATCATTTTTGTCACAAGTAACTTGTATTTTGCTGATTATTTCATTTGTAAATTTGCTTTATGCATCTATACAATAGTATCAAAGGACAAGATTGTGTTTGAAATATAATAAAACAGAAAACAGTCATGGTGATAGTTTTAAAAAACTCAGAGTACTTACCCCAGTTTTGACAATTGTGTTCTGAAAGAAAATAGAAGACAGACAGTTAGACAGTTCATAGTCCAAACCTGCAGAAACCATGAACAATACAATTTAGAGGTACTTACTTGTCATATCCAGTCATTATATGCAACTCTGAGGGCTTTCAGCATTAATGCATTAATTGCAATACATAACTTATCTTTGGCCACATTCCTGTCTTTAACAGGCTGTACCGGGCTGAGTTTTAAACTTACCTTTTCAACTTAAAATTCCAAAGTTAGGCTAAACTTTGCCGATGTAAAAACGGCATGGCCATTTCACAGGGGTCCCTTGACCTCCGACCTCTAGATATCTGAATGAAAATGGGTTTTATGAGTACCCATGAGTCTCCCTTTTACAGACCTGCCTTCTTTATGCTGGTCCCATGCAGTGTTTTGCTGTCATTTGATTCCTAATCAAGACAATAGTTAAGACTTTTTTCAAGTGGAGTTATATGGAATACTTATCCAGAGACAGTATATTACAAACAGTAGATGTTGGTCAGTTAGAAGAAGAAGGCTGACATGGAAGCTAAGCAGTCTACTGCTTGGAGGGGTCAGCAACAAAATGCATTTTAGCCACCTGAAAAAAGTCCCACCTAAAAAACTTTATATTAGTTTAAGTGCACGTGATATTGAGAGTATGTTCACTGCTTTACCTTATTGTCAGACAGTGATTTCTAATGGGAAAATGAAGCCATTATGTTGCTCTCTTTCGAAGCCAGACTCAATGGAGAAAAACGGTGATTTAACATCACTGACGCTGCTCGTCTACTGCTGCCTCAATCAGTTATTTTGTTAGCAGTACTGTGTGACTTTGGTGTTTAAAAGTGTTAGTTTGGAGTAACTATAGGCACAAACTAACTAACTGATCAAGGCAGCAGTAGGCCAGCAGCTCCTGTGTTCATTGAGCTCAAATGACTCTTTTCTCAGTGGAGTCTGGCTTTGACTGGGAGCATAGAGGGGTACTGAAGCCATTAACGTCTTCACTGTCAAAACAGCGGTGAAAATACTCACAATAAAGTGTATACATAAACTGATGTTGATTATTTTAGGTGGACTTATTTAGATGGTAATAATGGACTACACTTACATAGCGCAGCGTATATTTTCTACTCTTCTGACCACTAAAAGCACTTTTACAAGACATGATATTCACATTTACCCATTCACACACACATTTGCACACTGGTGGCCGAGGCTACCGTACAAGGTGCCATCTGCTAATCAGTAACCACTCACGCACTCACACTCCAATGGTGTAGCATCAGGCAATTAAGGGTTCAGTATCTTGAACCAAAGATACTTCAAAATGTTGACTGGAGGGGCTGGGGATTGGACCGCCGACCCACCGATTAGAGGACGAACCGCTCTGCCTCTGTAGGTGGCCACAGTACATTTTGTTGCTAACCCCAATTCCCAGTAATACATTGCTTAGCTTTAGTGGCGGCACTCCAGCCTGCTTCTCCAAAGTGGGGTGTGCCACCTGTCATCTGTATGTAATTCACTGACAATGGATAAGTCCCACATACAAGCCCAATTCAAAAAAATGAATGTTCGTAGATTTGTAAGTGCAGCATCACCAGTGAAGCTTCAGATGAAAACTTATAAAACAGATGCAACCTTAATGCAGATGTGTGACTAACCAGTTCATTGAAGAGTCTGTCATCCAGCTGGCTGTCGGTGAGGCTGAGGACGTGCTGCTGCGGGGGGGCGCTAGCTATGGATCGTAGTTTTGTACTCGTGGGCTCGTCCCTGGGCATGCCCGACAGCCTGATGGTGAACACCCTGATGTTCTGCTGTTTGGCCTCAGCAGCAGCTGTTACGGCACTGGGGCTGCGCGGGTGGTCCGTTCCATCAGTCATCAGCAGCGCCACCCTCAGGCTGCTGGAGGAAGTCTCTTGGCTGAACACCTTTGTGGCGTTAGTAATGGCGTAGGCGGTGTAGGTTCCGTGGCCGATGAAGGTCATGGAGGCCACCCGACTCTGGAAGACGTCCACGTCCTGCCAGTCTCTGAAATTGTGCTCCACTGACACAGTGCTGCTGTACTGCAGAGCGGCCAGGCGCAGTCGCAGACGCCAGCCAGCCGACTGGAGCCGCATCAGTTTAGTGCTGAAGCGCAGGATGAAGTCCTTCTGTCGCTCAAACAGCAGAGATTTGGCTTTTTCTGAGCTGTCCACAATGAACATGATCTCCACCGGGCAGATCAGGGCTAAACAGGAGCAAAGACACAACACGCATATGTTCTAATGGCAACCGTTTAAAGAAGTTTTAAGCAGTTGGTGCAGTGCAAATGTTAAAACTTCTGTAACTAACTTCTATCGGATTATCTGTGAGAGGTGTGCCATATCATATCGTTCACGACAATGCCGGTATAATTTGTAATATGATGAGAAAAATCCATATTGTGATAATGGCAACATTTTGACTTGTTGGTATAATGACGTCATGTAGTAGCAGAGTGCAACAAGCATGGCTGAAAAGGAGATTGCTCTGCAGTGGAGGAAGTGACTTGTGTGAAAAACTGGAGCAATTATAGTAGTGTGGTATCAGCGGCGTTTTTAGGTCTAGGAGTCTGACGATACAGCCCTGAATGTTTTATGAACAGCTACAGACTTTTCAGACTTTTTGCAACTTACTTCCCCAAGTAAAGTCAATTACCAGCTTCTGTGGTTGAAAATAACTGAATCATCAACTCAAACATTTAGGATTTTTTCAATAGAGAAGGAAATCGCGAATTAGGTCCAAAAAAAGAGATCTTGATAGCTATTGATTATCTGCTATTGTCATGGTGACTCTTTTCACTTTGAGAAATTGTTGTTGCATTTGTACCAAGAAGAGGCTCAGTTCTTCTCCTTTACGTTTTTTGTATGTGCTAAATTAACTTAAATAACCTCAACTTCTACATTTTTTGCTTTTTTCACAGTTTTCAGGATCTCTTTTTCCTATTCAGTCTACCTCATGGTTCTAAGTTGATCTCAAGACTAGCCTTCAAGTTCTGCTGTAAGACTGTACAACCAGTACTGCTCTCAATAGACCATACACACCAACTGGACCTGCGATTGATATAAAAGTTTGTTAAGTGTTTAGTTTGCACCTTGTTTTTTTTTTACTATTGCACCTTGTTTGTTACCATTTATATTGTTCTTTTTACTTCTTTATCTGGTTCATCTGTCATCGATCTCATTAAAACCTTGCTCTAGTGAGCTTGTGCCCTTTTGTCACTGAACAAAGCATTGTGGCATGCTCTACCCATGATGCTTATTTCAGTGTCAAAAGGGCTTAAGCTCGCTTAGACCCTTTTGGCAAAGACCAGAACCCCAGTTTACTGTTCTTTTTTTTCTTCACTTTCTTTTAATTACAAACTATGTGTCATCATTTCAGTTGTGTCCTTTACTCATAAACGCCTTGCATGGCACTTACGCCCCTTTGGCTCCAAAAGTTTAACACTTAACGCACATAAACACACACACTTAGCATGTACAAAAAGATACAAAGATAGAAGACAGAAGATAAATTCAGATTACGTAAGACTCGAAATCATCAGACCTGAGTCAGTGACCCCTGGATAACCTTTGCATGAGCACTGCATCTTCGAACAAGGTGATAAACATCACTGACACATTTCATGGCTGTTTACAACACTTACTTTTGGCCTCACTAACGATGACCTGGTTATCATCTCTCTGTCCTTTCCTCCTTCTGTTTTGGCATCTGGTCGGGCTTGACAGGACCAAAGTCAGGATCAAAACCTTTAGGAGCCACTGCATGATCATTGTTCAGTCCAGCTTCTCAGCCTGGAAGAATGTAGAGGATATTATTGCAGCATTAGTGATAAATGATGCTACTGTAGGGCTTAATATTGGTCAGCATCAGTCCTTTGATGCAGCATCACTTAAATCCACGCAAAGTCACTAGTAGCCATGATTTCACATGGACACAAGAGGGAGACAAGCCTGCAGCGACAACTCTCACATGAATTCCTTGAGCATCTGAGGCAGGGTTACAGGTCACACAGCTCAGCTATCTGCTCCCTGTTATAGCTGAGGTCACACTTTATAATCACAGCTGTTTGACATTATCACCATGACCTCTACCTTCAGAACTACACCTGCTTTTACCTATGATTACTACTGCCGCACTTAATATATGGTGCTAGAGTTGAGCAATACATAGATAATATATCGATATGATATATCAGACAAAATATCATCTGTGATTTTGAAAACAATAATATCATAAGTGCTATTTTTTTCAAAAGCTGCATTACAGTCAAGTGATGTAATTTCAAACTTACCATTACTGAGAATTATTTATCGGAAATCTCATTGTGTGAATATTATTGTCGCACCATCAATATTAAGGTTTTTTGGTAAAAAATATTTTGATAATGGATTTTCTAGATATCGCCCAGCCCAAGTAGCAGCTAATATATCACGGTTGGAAAATATTATGATATATAGTGTGAGACAACCTACATCTATCCTCCATCGGAGATTTCAGAAAGCCATATATGCTGTGGTAACCATTCCTTTACTGATTCTGGTTTTGTGTGAGGCAGGGCTGGGCCATATGGAGAAAATCAAATATATCAAAATTTTTTGCCAAATTCCTCAATGTCGATATTCTGATGATATTGTAGAGTTGACTATTGGTGCTTTCAATATTCACACAATATTTACACAATGACACAATGACACATTTGATAAAAAATCACGAGTAATGTGGATGTAATGGCTAAATAACAGGTAGGGAAGTCTGGTATGTTCAGATAATGATGTCATTTTACAGAAATACAGCTTTTAAAAACAGGAAATTACAACATTTCTGATATTATGATATCTTAAATCTAAGATTATATCAACTCTCATATCATGATATCAATATTGCCCAGCTCTGTTGTGATTTACAGTAGTACTGGATTCTGTGGGATTTTTGTGTCAATGTGATGAAGTACTTGTCAGTTACATAATTTGATGTATTAGTCAAAAACAGACATTCCTGTGAGGTTACTTTATGCAGATTTTTTCAGTTCATTATAATCAGTTTAATGATGTAATATACACAGTATATTATTGTGATATAAAATTACATGTTCCATGCTGAAGAATTCTTTTCATATCACCCACTCCAAATCACTACTATCACTACTGCAAATACTACTGATAATATTATTGCTATATCATGTGCTTCAATTACTATGAAAATGTTTTTATTATCAATTATAATTTATCATTGAAAACTCTAGTTTAATACCACAACTGCTCTGCTGCCGCTACTGAAATACTTCCACTGTAGCTCCAGCTAGGGGGAATGATACAGCATAGTATCACAATATTTTTGCATGGCAATATTGCATTGATGCACGGATGCCAAGTATCGATTTTTTTTGTTATATAAATTATTAATACTACAAATGCAAATTAAACTTCTCGTATTCCACTACAATAATACAATCAATTGCTTTATTAAGTCCACAAGGTACAATTTGCTGCAATAAAATGACTGATGTGAACATATTTAGTAGCTGAAAAAAAGATAATAGAACGTATATATGTTATTGCGATACGCAGCATATGGCAACATGTTTAGAATCACAGTGAACTTGTATGTTGACTTAAGTATCATGATAATTCTGAATCATGGGGCCCTTTGGCGATTCCCATCCTTATATCTTTTGAATCATACCACACAAGTAAACTGCTGCAGCAACTGGTGTCACAAAAACTATTACTGCCACCACTATTACCAAAGGCTACATAATATATGTCTGGCATAATACTCGAATACCATTATTAATAGTAATGCTAATAATAATGATAATTATAATTAATAATAATAATAATAATAATAATAATAATAATAATAATAATATAATAATGTGTGGGACTAATCTTTCAGAGGTGAATATTGTCTTTAATTAAACCCGATACATTAAATTACATTATGAGGCAATGCATTTTTCGTGTCTTGCAAGAAGTATTTGAACGACAGCATAAGTTATGACTTTTTGGAGATAAATTAAAACGAGGCAAGGACTTTAGGGTCCACATTCACATTTCAGTGGCAGTTTGACAAAAGTTAGTTACCGCGAGACACGTACCTTTATGTTGATAAAATAAGAGCTCCGGGTTAATCCATCAGTGAGGTGAGCGCGCACCGCAGTGTTGTGTTTCAGGATTTCAGGCTGGGAGAGCCACAACTCCTGAGTCAAACCTGCAGCAGCCCACAGCACACCGGTGACAAGCCCGCCACATTACAACTAACACTTCCTGCCACTATCTTCATAATAAAACTTTACTCGACAAACAAAGGAACTTGTGATGATTTTTGTAAACGTTTACAGTTGGGTTCAGTTTCATATTTAACGTCCTGATCTCACTATCTGATTGAGAGTATGCGTATATATATCGCAATTATATTTTGATCTTGTCGTGCAAAGCGCTGACTGCTTTTATTTTGAAGGAAACTTGTTTTGGCAAACTGACTCAGCTGTAGCTAATGATCATTAATTACTGATTCTAATTAAGCGATCGGTGTTATAGAGTACCTGAACTTCATGTAGAAGAGTAAACACCACACAATATCTAATAACTTTAGGGAAAGTAACTGTAGTTTAATCATTTTTATTTACTCTTAGCGAATATCTTTAATTTACTCGACTTCTATTCTGCTTCGATTTGAATTTACTCTGCTCATGATCATAAAATGAAACATTATTATCAGTAAAGGTGGGCAAACAAAGTTCAATTAATTTCTCTCTTCCCGCAACCATAATTATGTGCAGACAGTAATGTTATGCAGTCAAAATACAGTTGAGGAAGAAAAAAGGTCGCAATTTTACTTATGAAAAAGCACCAGTACAGGAATATGAAATTACTCCTTTGAAAATAGAGACCCTGCAAACAAGTGCATAAAAGAAGCACTGACGTGTTATCACTGCAACAAAGAAACAAGTGACTAAAAAAAAAAAGCCTATTATTATCTATTTTTGCAGTGTAGTATTGTACATTGTATATTTTTCAAAATTCTGTAAAACATTTATATGCAAGCATGAGTCACTAAGTCAATTACAAGTATATATCCTAAAAATGACTTATAGGGTGAGGAAGACAGAATGTGGCGTCTGGGGTTAAATTGAAATATGGTCCATTGAGGGTGGGGGAGAGAAAAAAAAATTAGGATGTTTTAAACCTAATCTTTATGGAGTCGTATGCTGAGTGGCAACCTGAGAATGTTGAGCGGTTGACCTGGAGGATGTCGGTATGAGAAACTTCTATTAGCTGCTCCCATAATTCATACAGACAGGCTCAGATAAGGCCTCATGCCCAATTCCTATAAATCATCGATATGTCTGACACCTGCCACTGCTCTCACTAGTTACCAATCATTCAATAAATATTACCTGAAACCTTGAAGAAAGCATTCCTCAAAGAGACCTCTTCTTTTATAACAAACTGGTTTGCTACTCCTTATAATAAATTTTGTTTTTGGGGAACCCAGTAGCTCACCTGGGAGAGCGGACGCCCCATGTACAAAGGCTGTGTCCTTGCCTCAGCAGCTGAGGGTTTGAGTCCAACCCGCAGCCCTTTGCTGCATGTCATCCCCCCTCTTTCCCCCTTTCACTCTCAAAGCTGCTCTGTCAAAATAAAGGGAAAAACACCTGAAAATGTATCTTAAAAGAAAAGAACAACCTGTGCTCTCAACTGATCCATGCACATTTATGAAAAGTGGTGAATGTCTATTACTACAAATTAAAAGGGTGGTATTAAAAGGTTGGTAGGCTAGTGTGTTTATTGCTCCATTGTTACCTAAAAGCCACAAAGAACCGGCAGGATGTAGTCAAAATCTTCTCAAAAAGTCCAATAAAAATAGCTCTTATCTCGATTTCTTCTAGATATCACTCAAAAGTAAACACGTTCTATACAGATTCTTAACATTTAATGCACATATGGTGCATAGAGGCAGTGGACAGTGGGTGTGTGTAAAGAGACCAGGCCCTGGGTGCCTGATGCTGCTGGCTGTATGGGAAGAGACTGGTGGTTATACTGGCTGTGGCACACTGTCTGCAGACAGCTCTGTGTTAAGACAACACAGCCAGGCGGCAACAACACCAATACCAGACTGGGAGTTTAGAGGGCGCTTCCTGCAGTTCAACATATTTTGATAAGACCAACGGGCTTTTTACAGCACACGGCTGCACGCCCAGACACTTTCTGGACACAAGCATGGCCGTGTGGAGCGCTGGAACGCTGCTAATAGTGGGCAGGAAATATGCCACAGCCTCACATCTCTAACATGACTAAACTAAAAGGCTAAAGAAATAATAGGGTCAGGAATTTGAGTGGGAAGAAGGAGTTAGAGGGCTCAAACTCACAACCTTGAGAACAGAGCAAAAGTCATGATCCGAGTGCCAAGTGCGAAACAAAAGATTGGCTTCACACTTCGGCTGAGGCAGTGGCCAGAGCTGCATACAAAGGCAGATTTTAAACCAGTGTCAAAATTTCAATTTTTTATTTTTATATTTTTTTTTACATGTTTTACTTGATTAATATAATGATTAATTTACCCTAAAATAAGTATATTTCTATGTCACTGCTGTGTTATGATATTAATAATAATATCAATTATTATACCATAATAGACCCTTTTCAGAAAACACTGGACTGTTATGACACCTACATTAATCACTGTATATCATAGCAGCTCTTTCCCCGAGCTACAGAATCAGTAGGTTCATTTTTCTTAAGTACTTGACTGAACTTTAAATGGTTATGTCATAGATTTATTTAATCACTGGAGTAAGATGCAGTTAAGATAATCACAGCAGTTTTGCATCACTGTGGGGAAAGGAAAATTACTGAAGCAATGTACAGACTAACAACAGTTTTTAGCATTAATTTAAGCCGTTTTCTCACTTGTGTATAACTGTTTAAGTAAACAGAAAATATAAAACGGCTGAATGACAAAGTTTAGTGACTCATGGTGTAACGTTAGACGGCGCTGCAGATATTTCAATAGACTACCAATTACAAAAATACAGTCCAGGTGTTGACAGTCTTAAGATAGCATGCTTGAGTGGGGACAGAGAGTAAACAGGACGGTGCAGTTTGCTGCCATCTTGACAAAGCGGGTCGCGAGACTTTCGATTTAGGTGACCGTGCACTGGAGTTGCACTCCTGTGATAAACTGATTTAGCTGCAGCCACTGATTACAGCTCGCTCTCCAGAAGAATCCATGCTCCGACTGGGTGCAGCTTAATGTATTGGGACGTGCTGACACAAGTTTTGCAACCTACGTATAATCAATGATGTCAATTGCACTGATCAATCACCCCAGCCCTACAACTAACCTATATACTTCAACAGCATAATCAAATCCCCGAAATTCATTCGTGGTTTTCGGCTTTGGTGTGCCACCCCAAGTTTTCTTATGGCTGCATCTAGCCAACCCTATAAAAAAATTCTGGGAGCGCCACTGGAGATTATACACATAAAAACACATAAAAAGAGTAGATAGAGGACATTTTTTAAATCAAGGTATAATAAAACAAAGACTCTGTAAGCATTTTATTTTACACACTATACTGCATTACAGTTCTCTATCTGCAAAGTAACTGGTAATTACAGCTGTTAAATAAATGTAGTGCAAGAAGTGTTATATTTGTTTCTGTACATATTGAGATAGAAATACTTAAAAGCATAAAATTGAGATACTCAAAATATTTAGGAATGGTACAATACTTTGTGTACCATTGTTAAATACTTATCCTTTTAAGGTTTCCCCTTTTTTTCTTTTCTTTTTTCTCTGAATTTACAGTGTTAGTTTTGAAATTTATATTGCTTTTGTTATGTGATTATTATGTATAATTCAATGCTGTATTCTTTAAAGGGGTTGTTTCTTGGCACTGTAAGGCGATGCCCTTTTTCATGTTCCCTGCCTCCATTGTATATACTGTATGTCATTCAATGAAAAATAAGAAAAACTATAAATATGAAAAAAATGAGTTGTACAGTACTTGATTAAATGTACTTTTTCCACCACTAACAAGAAATTGTGAATGTATTAGGACTACAGTAACTGCCTAACTTACATTAAAAAAAAAATCTATTTATTTTGATTTCATTCAACTCTAAAGTTGTTGAGGTACATGTTAGGTTTTTCCTGGCAATATCAGCCTCGCAATCATTCAGTAAATATGTAATGTATTTGCCGTAACAAGTAGTTGGACAGGAAAATGTATGAATCATTCGATTAATTTTCACTGGAGCATGTAATGAATCGGTATGTAAGATCATCCAATTTTTCCAGAGCTCTGGGCTTGACAGGGTTTTTTTTCAGGTCTCATCTTTCAACAGAATGATGAATGCCAACTGCTTCAGAATTGTGACATCAAATGTGATCAAGGAGGAAATGATCGCTGTGAAATATAGCTTTATGGCAAACCAATGTATGGACGTGTATATCATTACCAAAGAGGCGGGGTGATAACGTCAACTGTGGAGAACTATATCGCGGCCACATTCAGTCTGTTGATGTGCGGGAGCGCAGTAGCCTGGAGGAAGGCAGCTGCCATGTTCCAGCAAGTTGAAACACTGCTGTTAATGTTGCAGCATCTGCTCCATCTGCTTCCATCCACTGACACTATCGCCTCTATCTCACACACTTTGTCATGGAGACGTCCCCACTTTCTGCCACTGCTTATGCCTGCCAAATCCCGCGCGCACACATTCATTCATTCCTTTTTTTTCTTGTTTACTTTGGCTCAGAGAACCAAAATCTTATGGCATGAATCATTCATTTACGGTGTTTAAGCCTGCACTTTACTTTGATACAAAATCTATACTCTAGTCATATGCTTTATATGATAGTGTGGAAACATTAAGTCAAAACAAAAATTTATTTGACAATTTGATATGGCAGATGCTTTTTGCACCCAGGTGTCTGTAGCCAAAAATGCTATTTACACCTATACCTTGATATCCTAGCAAAGTCAACACACATGGGTCTATTCAGCCTTTCTTATAAAGGTTATGTCCACAGTGTGCTTTCAGCTTTGCACATCTTAAAAACTACCACCAACTACCACCTGCCTTTTGGCATTGGGATCTTCCACTGAAATCGCTGCAAAAGCAGCAGCATTCGATGACTTCAGCAAGAGAATGGGCTTCAACTGCCTGTTGCACGCATCCTTTATGTTGACATAGATACATCCACAACATGGCTCCTGAGGGCAGAGTCAAAAGTTACTGACACCCAGTAAATATGGCAACGGTGGAGGAGTTCGAAATATTGTACCTTATACAGAGGCGGATGTTTGTGAGGCCATTAAATACACGATGACATATAGATGGAGAATTATTTTTCACTATATAACTGATTCCTTCTGTCCCACAGTTGTGTCTTGCTTGAAATACGCTGCATTGCCCAACAATTTCCATACTGCTCCGTTTAGTCTGTGAACGTAAGCTTTCAGAAAACATGCACAAATATGGTTAAAATGCAGAGCACAGACAGAAGGCTTTGTTTGTGTCTGTGTTTTAGTCCCTCCCTAGACTGTGTGGGTCCTTTTACTACATAACGGGACTTTCTGGCAGTACTTTTTTTCATAAATTTATGATTTTAATCAGTGAGAAATGATCGTAGTAGCCCTAGCCATGACCTGTTTGAACTCGACGTGTCAACATGATGAGTACTAGCCAATCACAGCATGCAGTGGATCTGTAAATACCCTGTCCCGGTGGCGTGTTAATAGCCAGATAGCCGCAGTCTGACTTTCCTCACCTGTTATCACAATCAGTTTATTGTTTTTATTATTTATCAAGAAAATTGCCAAATACTTGCTGGGCCCTACTTCTTAAATGTCAGGAAATGCTGCTTTTCTGCACCTTATAACATTGTAAAACTTTGGGTTTGGACTGCTGGTGTGACAAAACAATCTATTTGATTCTGAGCAAAACCAATAAGTTGACTTATTCACATAAAACATCCATCCATTATATGTCATTGCTTATCCTTAGAGGATTGTTGGGGGCTGATTCCAGCTGACATTAAGCAAAAGGTCGCCAGTCAGTCACAGGGCCGACACACAGAGACACAGAGACACAGAGACAACGCTCACACCTACGGGCAATTAAAAGTCAGCAGCTATGAGGGGACAGTACTAACAACTGCACTGTGCTGCCTCAGTTTTATATGATCACTTCAACTTTTTACGCAGCATTGATTTTTTTAAACATATGACATATAAGTATTCAATGTTTCATTTTTGATCTTTGAAAAGGCTCTTGATTTCGCTCTTAATGGGAAACTGATGCTATTAAGTGGCATTCTTTGAGCGAGTTAATAGCTCCATAGGCAGAATGAGGCACGTTTCATTGCAGCTTTAACAGACTGACACCCCTGAAACTGTCAAATAAAATGATCCTCTTGATCCTGTTGGTGGGCCCTCACTGACTGAATAAATATTGACCTTAAAAAGCAATTATCTACCCAATTCATCATCATACTCATATATCAGTGTAGGCCTGCTCCTGTTTGCTTTTGTCACACAGTCAGTCGTCATCCGTCATGATATAAGAATAATGATGATAATGTAAATTCCTCTCTCAGGGTTAGTCCTTTACAGGCATTTTTTATTTAGAGGGCTGGATGTTTATGGTGCAATTCTGTTCTGCTTGTTAACTGTGAAATGACCACAGTAACCACTGGCCTGAACTGTGGATCTTGTAAAACCCACTGTGTTTAACCCATTACCATACCTCCAGAGGTTATTAGTTCATATTCTACATACCAAGGTGGACACTGTGATTTTGTTTTGTTTCATTCAGTCATTGCCTAGTGTATGCAGCACCTCCCTGTGATGCAATGTGAGCCAACATGTCTAAAACAACTGCTGCATATCTATCACATTAAGGCCCCTGAGCGGGGCTTAAGGACCGACTGTATGAAGCTGTCAGGCCTGCCAAAGTCTGAAGTGCCACAGGGAGCTTTAACAAATGATCCGAGGATGGCAAGTTCAAGAAGACTCCATACCTGCAAGCCTCTCATGTAAGCATTCTCAGGCTCTAAAACTGTCTTCTGCAGCCTGGTACTGCAGTAGATATATAGCAGTATGCAGCACTTTTAAAGTGCATTTAACCAATGCTTCCTTTTTTAAAAAGAATGACCACTAATTCAACTCAACCAAAGTCCGCTTGCATTTGTGCCTCAAGCACATTTGAGAACTAAACTGATCAAACAGGGAAACATTCATCACATCAAAGACACAAACGTCGAGCATATCCGACAATAGTTCAACATTTGTTTATAATAAATGAAGAACTGTTCATCCACATATAAGGATTAAATAAATTCAGATGGGTGTGGACAAACAGAATTATTACTAAAGTGCTACTGTACAGATGGCCTTTGTCATACTTAATATCAAACCCTTTATATTGGAAAACATCTTTTAACATCTTTTTAACATACCACCTCAACAAATCATAATCATGTGTGCACAAGTTACTATCGAAAAAATAGAATACTTATAATATATTTAAAAATATTACATTTCGGTAATACTGGGGCTCAGAATCCAATATACATTACCGGGCCCAGTCATCTTGAGAAAATGTTGGCGTTTTCTACAAACCACAGATACAGTAAATATGTAAGTTTCATACATACCATATCAGCGTTTGTAAAATGACGTAGTTGATTACATGTATAAAAGCTGACTTCATCATGTCATCTGGAGGGGTAAGTGATGGTGGATGGCGTGATACTTCGATGAGATGGCTGCCAAACTGCTGAACACTGTATGAGACAAACAAATTTAAAAAATGGTTGTAAACTTGGTGTTTGTTAATGTGACATTGCAGCATTTCCAGACATTAAAAGAAAGAGAAAGATAAGTGATTAAAGTTTCACATGATACATTTTTCTTTTTTTAATCTTCTCACAAGCTTTCACAATTCTCTTGCACCCTTAAGGTTGGAAACCATTGGTCTAAAGGATATACATCATGCTGGGCCCAGCTGAGGAAAGACAGTTTGACAGAAGTCCAGGGAATCAACAACATACAGAAAACACTAACTGGATCAGATCTTATTCTGAAAAATGATCAGTTACAGTATGTCTCATGAGACGCAGCCTGCTGTTTTGCAATTGCATAATATCTTGTGCAGCTCTGATATCAAACGTCTAAAAAAAGAACAGCCTCAGGCTTATTTTAGTTTTAGCTTGGAGACAAAACACTTGTAACAGAAAGACTGTGTTACAGCAGTTTGAAGGACGTGGGTGACTCCATGAGAGGTCGCAGCTAGCTCAGACACGCCTGCAATAACAGCAGGACAGAGAGCAACAAATGCTGTAAAGGTTTTGAGAGAGAAGAGATTCCAGAAAAAAATAAAAAGTAAAAATGACACCAGAAGAGACCGTTAGTGAGTGTAATGGATATGGACAAAACCAGGTTAAGATGATTTAAGTGCCTGCTTTGCCGTGCCTGTTTAGCTATTGTTGTTGTTGTTTTTGTTTTCCTATGGAAGCTATCCTTTTTTTTCCGAGCTTACAAAGAAATTTAGCCCCTTTTCTACTACACAAAAACCTGCTAACACTCTTTTACATCTGTCTTTTTAGGTAACGATCGGCATTCACACCCACGTGAAACAACTGCAACAGTCAGTGGTATTTATCGAATGTGATCGGCACTGACGGAAACAAAACATCTGCGTGAACACGCTTATTTTAGCCCATTAAATGGCCAGAATCAATGACACGCCGCCACTAAATACTGCCGTCTCCGCCAAAGCAGCACCCAAGCATTAGTTTGCACTGAGTTTGAAAGAGAGACTTAATAAATAAGACAAATATGAAAAATAGTAACAACATTAATGTTTTCACTGTCCTCCATGCTGCTTTGTACTGTTTTTTTTAAAGATTTTTTGTGGCTTTTTTGGCCTTTATTGGATAGGACAGAGAGTATGTGTGAAAGGGGGAGAGAGAGGGGACAACATGCAGCAAAGGACCAAGGCTGGAATCGAGTCTGTGATCACTGCAGTGAGGACTCAGCTTCTGTACATGGGGCGCCTGCTCTATCCACTGATCCACCGATGCCCCTGCATTCTACTGTTTAATATTAATCTCTCTCACACACAGAGAGAGAGATGTGTACTCATCTGCTCTACTAGAAATTGAAAAGGAGGCAATAGAAATAAACATGTATACACGCTGCTTTTGTTGGAAAGGGAGAATATGTTACAATCCCAAAGGTTTTGATATCTAAGAGCAACAACTGTTGTGGAGCCCATTTGTCATAGAATATGGTAAATAAAGCTCAGGGAAACAAAAAGACGGATGAAAGAAATGATGAATGAAAGACTGCATGGAGAACATGACAGAACATGGTGGAACAAAGGCTGTAGCCTGGATGTTACATTGTGATTTTGGCTGCTATTGGTTTGGCCTCTTTTTTAAAATCTGTATGTCAAGCTGCAGCTCTGTGCACTGTTTGGAGCCAGCAGAATGTGCTAAAAGCTGTACAATAATGCTGCGATCCTGTGGCTCATTGGAGTGGGCAAGACTCCATCCCTGTCAGGGTCAAGGGTTTCTTTCCCACGGAGGTGTCCCACACACAGTGTCGGGAAAGTTGAAAGGTAATATGTTACAGAGTTGGCCTGTTAAACTTGTTATAAGTGACTTTTTTGTTTACTTCATCAAAGTAATGTTACATTTGACTTTGACTTTTTGATCACTTTTCGAGCAAATGCTTTAAACTGGACAATAAAGTTGAAAAAAGTCAGGAAATAGACCATGCCAAAATAAGGCATTCCTTCACAGCAAAAAGATGCAAACGACAGAATTAATTTTATTAATTGTTACTTTTTATCCAACAGAAATATACATTTTCATTAGTCATTCATTTGTATACTTTTTCTCAGTAACTTTAAATTGTGCAAATACACTTATTAGTAATTTAATTGCACGTAACTAGTTACTCCCCAACATTACCCATGTGTCCTCAGATATCAATAAATCATAGGCTGCTGTTAAATGGTACACATAAAATATGTCCATCAGGTCATAGATGTTCTGTTAGACTGACAGACATTTAGGTTATATGTGAGTTCAGAAAGCCAAATGTAACTGAAATTAATTTTAAAAACATAACTGCATCTGTAGGGGCACAATGTCTGCCATGTTTTGGTCCATTTTTCCAGGTTGTGCCTTAATAAATGGGAGCTCATATAATACCAATTGTACAGCAAATAAACTTGAGCAGTAGTTCAAACAAACACTTACGCTCAAACTACTGTTTCAAGGTCAATGTTGACTTGTAAATAGTCAAAAATAATTAAAAAATACTGAATGACTCTTACAAGTCACGACAGCTTTCATGATCAGATGAAACGTGATCTCGATTCATTTTGTGAGTGTACAGTAGTTAGTATAATTAATACTGCTGTGATCATGTTTTGCTCTTGCTGAAGAACGTCTCATTAGGATGAAAACTGGGTAATACTGAACACCCACCCTGAGATAAATTCAATGGAACAAATTAATATGAGGTATGTGTGAATGTTTTTCTCCTTGCTTCTGTAGGGTGTGTGTGCGCTGCTCATACTGCCCCCTGCTGCTCAGTATGGTTCATGCATGGATGACATTTCTCAATTGTAAAAGCTTGAGTGGAGTGGGCAGCTCTTACTGTGCTGCTGATGCATTTTAAAATTATCAGTCAGTCTTCAATTTTTCATGTTGATTAAAGTATAAAAACAACAACAGTAAGAATGATATGAACTAAAGGAAAAAGTAATTAGATTGATCTATTCACTTAACTTTATACTTAGTATAAAAGTAAGTAGTTTAGATATGTGGTCCTGTGCAGAGGTAAGTTTTGTATAGGAATCTGGTTATTAGAGTGAGTTAGGTTAATCTATATTTTGCCAACAGTTAAGTGCAAGTAAAAATGCAGTAGTTGATCTAGTGGTAGATTTAAATATTATTAACATCAGAAATATGGACTTTTATGCAGAGAACTTCACTCATTTTGACAAAAGAAATTGTTTGTGGAAATTAAGACCTCAGAAAATCAAATTCAATCCTTCATGACTTTTATGGCCTAATACTTATAAAATAAATAAAGTTAAGAGATTTCAACAGTTTAAAGACCTGCAGACGGCCTGACTGCCAAATGCTTTTCTAATGTAAGTGATGCGGCTACAATCCAGTCTCCTTTCCATGCAAAACTGCATTTTAGTGTTAGCTGAGTGGTGGAGGCATGGTGGCACAGAGGAAAATCTGCATGGCAAAAACCAGTTCTTTAACCTCTGAAACTTCATATTCGCTTCAGCTAAACTTTGAAATGTGTATTTGCATTGAATGAGGAGCGTGGATTTCTTCCCCCATCAGTGAAATCAAACCAGAAAAAAAAAGTCCATTTCAGACTTCAGATGGCCACTTGCTTATTGTTTTAAGGCAGACTTACATTATTTTGAACCTATCCTTAAACCGAGATGATTTTATCCCAGGTACAGTGTTGATCTCGAGGTCAAGAATGATCCTCCGTGCTCCTGAAAAGATTGTTGTAGTTTAAAAAAAAAAAAACAACCATGCCACTTCATTTGGTCTTTACAGTTTTTAATTTTACCGACAGAACTTTTGATATTACAAGCTTTCTTCTGTACAAATGTGTTTTCAAATCACAACAAAAACTGGACACATGACACAAACATTGGACACTGAACTTAAGGACAATCTTTAGTGACTGCATCTTCATCCGCTTGCAGCCACTTCAAAAGGGTAGTGCTGGGGGAAATCATGGATGACTTTCAGAGCCTCGGTATACAGCTCTAAATCTGTGGGATGAATGGACAGAAACTACTGTAAATCACAACAAATAAATGCTGCTGTATTCACCTGATGTACTGCATGCAACTAATAATACAGAGTACCTACCGAAAGCAATGCCCTTGTCCTCCCGCAGCATGTTGTATGTGGTGGCCATTATTGCTCCTTTGTTAGACACCATACCAATGACCTCCACAACACCGCTCAGCTCCTCTTCAAGCTAGGGGAAAGAATTATAACTGCATTTCAACGACATTATCTTGTAAACCGGCTGCAAAGATGGTGCCTATTCATTTTAATGGAGTTGCTCACTTTCTAGCTTCTGGGTTTACTTCCGTAGGGCCCACTGAACATGCAGTGGTGTTTCTCCCGCTGACTCTGCCCGCAAGTGCTGCTCGGCTCCTACAGCTTACCCTTCGATGATGTCACTGATTTTTAAATAGCTCCTTTCAGCTCGAGGAAGGTTTTACGAATATGAAACCTCCACAGATCAAAAATTCATAATAGAAAAAGTTGTACATGACCTTGTTTTCAGTTCAAGGTGTCCGGTCAACAGTTTTACAGACAACATTTTTATTTTGATTTCTTTATTCCGTGTCGTGCACTCAAACATGTGCCCGACCCTCATGAGTTTACAAGACACCATTTCAATATCGTTGCAGTGATCAATCCAAAATATATGTTTTGCGGCTCAGTCACCAAACATAATACTCTGCCTTACATCCCCTGGCCCGACAAACAAATTGTGCCATAAAAAGGTGCCCCTTCAAAAACATACCGGTAACTCAGATTATTCATAGTCTTCCAGACAAAGGAAATCAAGATAAATGGAAGTCATTTTACTGAAAAGTGCAGCCCTAACAAAAAAATGAAACTTATTTTCATTTCTCCCATGTCACACAACAAAGTCTACCCTCTCTGTAGTGGCATAAAAACCTAAAAACCTACTGGTCTTTAAGACTAATGGTAATGTTCCTCAATGCAACTGTGCACATAGGGATTATACATTTTTGTTTCACTTATACTTCTACATTATACATTGCAACTGTTCTTTATGAGACAATAAATTCGTAATTTTGTTTATACCATAAATCAACACATCACTTCATTCATCATTCAACATAATCACATCATTCAAATAAAATAAGGACTTCAAATCCTTAAGTCCAGGCATTAATATGGAAGATGTTCCAGTTAAATATAATTTTTATTGAGTATTAGTGAGGGATTTTTTTGTTGCAATACCTCCAGTGGTCACTAGTAAAAGTAAGAAGCAAGGCTGAGCTACATTCCTGGGGGTCTGCGGTTTTATCATGTACCGCTTTCCCACCAAATGAGTGCACACAGGTTTTTCAAACTCGGGTAAACCTGCTAAATATTACATTCACACTGCAAGTGAACACAGCACGAGTCTGCCTTTCTGTCAGCTCTTGAGTGTGTATGTGTGTGTGTGTGTGTGTGTGTGTGAGTGTGTTGTTTTGTTGGTGTGTCTGTGCAACATCACAGACAGGTCAGACAACAGGTAAACAGTAGACAGCAATAGGAACAGACATTTGTGGAAACTTTTCAGTGGTTGCTACGCTTTTTATATCTCTTACTTATTCAGTCTCTCTTTCAAACTTGTTGCAGAGAAAGACAGTAATTAGTGATGCCGCATCACTGCATTGCGCTGGTTATGGAGCTGAAATTGCCTTGTTCACCCAGGTGTTGTGTCCCCATTTATGCCAAACCAGACTATAAAACCTGTGTCTACTGGAGAGTCGTTTGACCCGGGTCTGATTACAAATCATATGCATTCACATTGCATTAAAGCCAGGTGTTGGCAGGTGTTAGCATTTTTTTTTGTGCCGTGGAAATGAGGCTATGAAGGTCAAGGCCCCCCCCGGCCCCCCTTAGGGGACACCACTGCCTATCTATAATAACAAAATAGGCTCTTTTGCTTCCACATAACTTGGTATAACAAGTACGTAATGGGAAAATAACATCAAGTTAAGAGGTTTGTGCCGAAAGGTAACCAAAAACAAGAAACTTCACTACACCAGTTGAGGTTACCAGCAATTTACTGATTTAACACGTTTAAGGAGTGTACTCACAGGTTCGTTGAGTTCAACTGTTGCAGTCTTTCCCTCTCCATCAGAGACAGTGAACGTTTTTCCTGTTGGGTGAACCTGGCGCAGAAACAAAATACACTTTGAGTTCATGACAGTTAGCCGGGCCGAGTTAGCCACACTGGCGTCTGATAAAACAACATTTTGACTCAACCTGGCTGATATAAAACTGACCTTTTCAACACGTCCGACGAAGCAGACCGGTCTGTTTATGTACTGCGACAGCAGGGCGCACATTATTCTTGGTTTCGGGACATCCAGTATGCCTGCCATCTTACTGTTTGGCTGTTATGGCGTTACTGAACACGAACAAAGCAGTGTGGCGCGGGAAATGTTCAGTTTGATGTTTTTGTTTCACAAGCAAGCCCACGCGGGCGGGGTTAGCTACGTTCACGTTGAAAAGCGCTCTGGGGGTATTTTACGGTAAACGCCGGAGTAAAAAATCGAACGCCTCAAACCTTTCTGACGACATATCCGCTGTGCCCTGACAATCCCTTCCCAGGAAACCACATCCAATAGTTCCGCTACATGTTGCTGTGAGCGTCACTTCGTATGTAGCATTTTAGTTCCCGCACGAACACGGACAATATTGCGGTCAGTGACGTCAGTGTCATAACATAACAACAGCAACACGGACGATACTGGACGGATAAAGTCCCGACGGACGATTAATCAGATTATAACCTGTAGTTTATAAAAACGCGGCTTTGTTTACATTTAGCGGGGCTGTATCAATCTGAAATTGACCAAACTAACTGGAACCATGAACTGAATATATTGTCGTATTTTGAACCTCGTGACAAGCCAACAACTACAGTAAGACCGTCATTATTACTTTTTAGAGGCGTGTGTTTTGTCTTGATTGTTGAAATAAGTATTTGAAGACTAAAAAAGCTGAACTTTTGTAGTGCTACATTAAACAGAAAGAAACGGCGACCCGTTGTTGCTGATATTCATCCATGTAATTTAGGGATATTCAAACTAGGTTATTAGGACATCTCTACAATTATAGGATGTTTGTCAGATTTTAGGATGTTTCTAGAATTTAAGGATGTTTCTAGGATTGTAGGACATTTCTCTGATTTGAGGACATTCCTAAGCTTTTTGGACATTCCAAGGATTTTAGGACATTTCTTGGATTTTAGGACATTTCTAGGATTTTAGGACTTTTGTAGTGTTTCAGGACGTTTCTAGTATTTTAGGATGTTTCTAAGAATTTTAGATGTCTCTAAGATTTTTGGACTTTTCTGGGATTTGAGGGACATTTCCAGGATTAATGGAAATATATATGATTATAGGTCATTTTTAGGATTTTAGGTCATTAGGGGCTTAGCCTGGACCTCTATTTTAAATGCTGTTTTGCACTCTGGCACCCTATATATACTAAAAATGCAAAAACAATACCCAGTGTAAATTACTTGATTTTTATTGTGAATTTGGGGTAAGATTTGGCTCACGGGTCATAAATTGAGTATTACTGATGTAAGCAGTAACTCATGTTGATTATTGGACATGAATACATGATTACTGTCCCTTGTTGTACTTTTAGAAGTCAACTTTATACAGTTAGTTCCCTATATGCGTTAGCTAACAGTATCTCAAAATCTGAATTTAGTAGCTCTTTGATTAATTCGAGTCAGCTTATTCTCCCCATTAATCTTATGCATTTTAACTTATACTGCTCTTAAATCTATTGTTGGCTTTGAGAACAAACCTATAAAGGAAGTCATATCCCAGCGAAGGAAGTATTTCTGTCCTCAGACAGTTAAACTTTAAATGTAACTAATCTTACTATAATTCGAATGTTACTTTACTTTGATCAAATATATACTGACAGCTCACATATTACAGTATGTTTTGCTTTAACTTCCCATCTCTTCTGTTGACAGAAGGATAATCATGTTCAGCTTCCTTGGACTCCGTAAAGACTCAAAGAAGTCAGCACCCGAGAAGGAAGCAGATGGAGGCTTTGTTATCATTGGTGAGAATTGCAATCCAGTTTTTAAAACAGTGACTTTGGAAAGGTCAGTGTAGTTTGATGTAAGCTGGTTCTCAGCTAATAAGAGATGCAGATGAAATGCTTACTAAATATGAGCAAATAAATCAAATCAACTGGCAGTTGCAATACGACAGGATGTATTATGACAGGAAGTTTTTGGTGGTTTGCTGTTGAGCTCCTTCTCTCATGATCATCCTTTCCTGTGTGACAAAATCTGAAATATGAGACCTTAAAACAATATCCTTACTCTGACTTAAATTTCAATCTAATTTATTCTTTATTGGAAACTTCTTTTTTTAAACCAGTAGTTTGACTTTAAAAAATAAAATCTTAACTCGGGGCCATGGTCTTCATCATCAAGGCACAGAGATCTTGAGATTACCCTGTCGTCACATGACTGAAATTCCATATTCAGGTCACATGATGAAAACTGAGTTATCTCCATAATAACTGTGCAAACTACATCCAATTAAGAGAACCAAGAGTACAGTTCTCAGTCTTTATTTGTCCATTTTTTATTGTGTTTCATTTTTATGTCATGCCTAAATCAGCAGAATTGTTTTACAAGACTTGGACATTACAACCCCTGAAATAAAGTTTTATTGACAGCAAGTATATTCTGTGGTTTATAATAACTTTGACATTCAGTAGAAATGTAACAAATGTGCACAGAACTATTTTTATTGGAATATCTGACAAGTAGTTGTTGTTATTTGACACTGCCTCTATGAGAACTGATCGTTTACCCTCCAGTTTTAGTGTTTCTTAGCCATCTGTTTTAACCTAAAACCACAACCATTCACATGGATCAAAGTTCATCCTATTTTATCTTACTTCATTTCCCAGAGATGAGCGTTATTATTTGCTGTTAATCCTTGTCGTAGCTTTAATTGGAAGAGCTGGCCGAGCTGACACAGATGGTCAGGAGCTGCATGTTATTTTTGGCAGAGCAGAACAAGTGTCAGAGCCAGGCTTTCCTTTTCAGATTGATGCAACCAACTGAGCTCACTCTCTGCTTCCCATTCAGTCACGTCTTCTTATCAGAGATCGACTCATGATTAGGAGCATGCTGATGAAATATGAACTCAAGCGTGTCAATAATGACACAACATCCCAAATACAGCTTGATCAAATAAGATCACCTGAGATTTCACTTGAACTGGAGGAGACTTCAAAGTGTTTAAGTGTGACTTTGTCCTTAATATAACATCTTATTCAGTCATGCCGCCTCTGGTAGGTTTTAACTGGACAAAGCAGCTGTCCAAAGCTGAGCTGATGATCACACACAGGACTTAATAGCGAGGGTTAGGGTTAGGTATGGTCAGGTTAGGTCAGGTATGCTGGAAAATGAGCTAAAATGTAAGTGTTTTTACTGCAGTCAAGCTAGCCTCCACTCCAAAAATGACGGTCTAACTCGCTGTCAACTTGTTTAGTGGTTATGATATGTAGTACAATAAGAGCGCGTAAGAGCTGATTTCAAAATAAAAGCTCTGTTCTTAACAAAAAAGACCAGACCAATGTTTTATGTTTTCTTTCGTGGGGATTTAGTCAATATGATACGAGCACTTGCCTTGCTACCAAAACAGGATTTTGCAAGGGCACTGCTGCTGCATTGTGGTCTTAGCGCTGGCCAAGACAGTTTTGATTGGTTTAAAGAAATGCAAACAACCTAGAGTGTGGAATAACGTTGGATCCAGCCAGACCTGTCACCAGTGCTGGCTCAACGAGAGACACTAATTAGCATATTTGTCTTCATTCATTGTCCGCAACCGCTTGTCCTCTTAGGGTCGCTGGGGGGCTGGAGCGTATCCTATCTGGCGTTGGGCAGGTCGCCATACTATCGCAGTGCTGACGCGTGGAGACAGACAACCATTCACATTCACACCTACAGCTGATTAAGAGTCACAAATTAATCTGACCTGCATGTCTTTGTAATTTGGGAGGAAGCCAGAGAACCTGCAGAGAACCCATGCTGACACGGAGAGAACATGCAAACTCCTCACAGAGGGGCCGCCCCGCACAGGGTTCGAACGTCGCCCTAACCCCGGTTTGAACTTTGGACCCTCTTGCTGTGAGGGTGATAGTGCTAACCGCCTGTAGCACCGCGCCGCCTAATTAGCAGATTTTTAGGTTTAATTTAAAAGTGTTTCACATTTATACATTATATAGGTTAAAGGTTAAAAAAATCAAAACATGAGTATTCTAAAACACCATTAAAGCTGGACCCTGGGAAACAAAAAACATGCAGCAATAATAAAAGTACACATGCCAGACAACTTGTGAGAAACATTATCCAAGCTGAGGGCAGATCAGATGATTGTAGATATAATCTACGCACACAGATCGAGAGCTTTGGGACTTGTTGGATCCCTGAGAAAAACTTTCTTCCTCCATCAGCTGCTGCTGAGACACATGGAGCTGAGATCAGAGACAATGACATCAGTGTAAATGATTTCACTCTGTGGACAAAGTCCTTTTAGCCCCGGAGAGGAAGAAAGGGATAACAGTATTACCTTTTCACTTTATCTACCCATCAGTGCCTCCACTCACTCCGTGTTTCAGCCACTTGACGAGGGAGATCTAATTAATTGGCTCAGTGACAGCAGCCTGCCGCCAGGCCCCCAGCGTAACCTTAAAATAGGGACGTGTGCTAAAAATAAATGACAGTCCAGCAGGATTTATTTCTATGTTTTGACATATCTGTAGCTTGTTTTTACAACATTGGTATGAACATTTCTGTCCAGCCACCTTCAACATTAACATATTTTGAATGTAGCTGAGGTGTTGCCTAAATGTTAGCTTTGTACAGCTAACTACAGCTGTGCGTAATGTCAGGATAAGGGCAAATGGAGGCCAGTATATATACCTGCTCACATTTATAGGCCTAAACTTCAGCTCAGAATACTTAACACAGTGAAATAGTGTTTACTCATTCTCAGCAGTCCTAATGCTTCTTAAGCCATTAATGTGATCAGAAAACCACTTGTGCAAAACAAATAATCCCCCTCATTCACCCGCTTTGTGCTGAAGGATAAGCGTCACTTCTTAGCACAAACTCTATTTTGTTATGTTGTGTTACAGTCATGCTAGCAGCTCTGCGAGGTTGAAATGCTTACACAAGACTTTTGTTTGCCTTTCAGCAATCCTTGTGAATTATATATTAAAAAACAACCATTTTTTTTGTAGTGTAAGCTTAAGAGAGAGTTGCGAAATGTGCGTCACAGTTTGAGAGTGTTTTGTTATGAGGATGATGCAAGCTGAAAGGTCAGTTTGTGGGCCTCTTGAATGATATTTTGTCATTACAAAAGCAAAAGCAATTCATCTTATGGGAAACATGAATGTCTTCACATTTCAGTTTGAAGCATATCAACCTCAGTATGTATCAGTCAGGGGAATCAACAAAAGTGAATGAGAACATCCTCAGGGAATCAATAATGTTAAATTTTGAACTAATCTATTCAGGTGAAATCCTATTTGGTCTACAGTGGTGGATCAGCTGACAGTGTTGAAAGAGGGTTGGTATTCACACATCATGTAGGGGCAAGGCTCTCAAAAAACAGCATACGTGAAGAAAAATAGTAATGTCATCCAAATTATAGTGAGCAGTCTCATGTAGGAACTATTTTCTTTCTACTAAACAACACCCAACAACCGTATCACCCTGCAGAGAAAAGCCTGCATCTACTCTTGGGATTAATCAATTGTTCTGTCCATTAAAGGTCAGAAAATAACCAAAGTCACAAATTCCCAGGGCCCAAGGTGAAATCCTCATATTTGAGTAGATTTTTAATGAATCACTAACCAAAATAGTTAGTCAAATCATTTTGGACTAATTGTTTCAAATTGTACCAATGTTTTCACATGTAGCCCTTGTTTATTTATCCTCTGCCTCTTTCCCAAATTTAGCATGTTTTTCTCAAATTTAGCATGACACTTTGCGAGCATCAGCTGGTATCTGTGCATTACAGCACAGTAGGAACTTGCATGATGTAGGTTTGATACGCTGATCTGAAATCTGTTTTTAATGATGTCATAGTAATTGGTGAGAAATCTTGTTCCTTTAAAACGTATTTTTAGTAACGTCTGCCTGCCAACATTTCCCCTGCAGGAGAGACGCTTGAAGAACAGAGGAGGAAGATGCAGACCATGAACCTCACACAACCGTCAACAAACGTCATAGTGCTGCCATCGAGGGTGAGCTTGTTGAGGTTACCAGTTCATGATATAAAGTTTACCCTGTGGCATTGTGATCAACATCGCGGAGCTCAATAATCAGAGCTACGAGAGGAAGAAAACGTATTGTTTTTCATAGCAGGAAACAGCCAGGAAGTCTTGTTTTTCTTCATATGCTGAGTGATTCAGCTTTGAGACCAGTAGCATCCAAGCTGGCTTTGCCCTGCATGGTTCACAGAGCAATCTCCACTGCCGTGATGTTGACAGGTGCTGGGGGCCCGGGTGGAGCCGGCGTGCCAAATTGTGCCAATACCATTCACCATGCTGGCTTTAAAACTGAGCAGAGTTAGAAGCCTCCAAAGAGCTCTGCTGGCCGTTTGATTGTTGTTACAAACACGTTTGAGCCTTATTACATCACTGCTAATTGCTAAGCTTCTAATTAAGGACATTTTTGGGCACCGTGGCATGTTTGTGTGTCTATGTGCACATACGTGGTCCATATGGCATCCTGGAGCGACCACATGTCACACAGTGAGTAGCTCATTCCTCCGGTTTTAATCACGTGGTGCAACAGGAAGCACTGAGATGCAGCAGCATTGTAACCTCACTTCAAACCTACGTAGACAAAAGACACTGACAAGACACAAGACACTGATGCATAGATGACTAGATAGATACATGACTGTTCTGACTGAAATATTACAAGTGCTATTTAAAATTTTGCCAAACTGGAGAAATGACTTGATTATGTGAGTGTGTGAACCAAATAACCATTGATTTTCAAGAGTTTTGTTTATGTACAGTATTGTCTCACAATGAAATGCATAAAGGCAGTTAAGGCGCCCAGCTGGAAAAAAAATTTAGTTTATCAGCTCCAGGAATATTGTTTAAGGATTATGTGAAATATTTGGAAAAATACTGTTCTTACTTAAAAAAAAAGGTAGGGTACACTAGTTTCTTTGTATGCATGGTCATCGTAAAGCTCTCAGGGTAGAACAAGAATAACCCCTGTGGAAACAGGGAGCAATGTGAATGTAAAAGTAATATCTCAACACTGATGTTAACTCTGTCTCCTTTTCGTCACAGTCTTCCTGCCCAGCTCCAGCTCAGCCTGCTGACTCAAAGCACCCTGCAGCTTTACCTACCACAGCGCCCACAGCGGGGACCTCATCAGCGGAGACTGCTTCAACCCTCCCAGATCTCCTCGGGGACGTCCCCTTCACTTTGGCTCCCCACATCCTGGCCATGCAAACAGGGCTTCCCCTAATTCCTGACGTGCTGCTATCTCGGGACATAAACTACAACCTGGCTAATTTTCAGTACGACTTCACTTTAGAGAACTCCGTGCTTCATAACGCCTAGTATTTTAGAATTTTAATATTAGGACGACCGGCATCAGGAGTTCACAGCGTGGGTAGCGGATGTTTGGTTATGCAAAGGTTCCAGAGCTGAAGCATTGCAGCGTTATGAACAAGTAAAAGCTCACAGAAATCATTAAACATAAAATTAGAACTGCGAAGTATAACATTTCTGTTACTAACTCCTTATCCTGCGCAAGGAAGCATGGAAATTTCCCTGGCTGTACAACTGATGACTGCGAAACGTTCTAATGTTAGAGTTTTGTAGAAACTGATGGAGTTGTGGTTTGCTTATTTCTTGTGTTATTCTCAATTTGAACGGGGTTAAGACACCTTCTGACTTTCATTAAGATCTGGTTATGATTGATTAAGACATCGTGACTGTCAAGTCCTTAGGCACACTTCAGAAGCAGTGAAATATGGTGTGTTATAGTTGTTGTTGTGATGTAGTCTAACTTTAAACAGGATAATTACAGTTTATTACTATTTGGGTTTCGTACAGTTAGGATAACTTTGCAGTCATTAAGGAATTTGCTCAGATCCGGGAACATTGCTTGAAAAGCCAGAGGGGTAAAGCAAAAATAAACACGCCTGAAATGACTTAAAACTACTGTTAATTAGGATAGGTAAAAGTTGTGGTAGTTGGTTTACAACGTTTATGATTTACAAAGTGGGGTAATAATGTTACACGTCACCTTTGTTTTATCTGCCAAATGAGTTTGAATAACCTGGTATTTTAACCTTGTTTACAATCGATCTAATCATGTAATTACTAGAATAATGCTACCCGCAACAAACCTGGCAGGTCATTTTTGTTGTATAGTGCTTCAGGCTTGGGTTGGGTTCATGTGTGGTTATATTCAAATGTATTTTAATAGAAATTTCTAGCTCTAACTGCGCCAGTCTGCTGGGTCTGTGTGTGTCATTTGTTGCAAGTCGACACACAAAACCCAGAGCAGAATAGCAGAAAAAAACAGTTAGCTGTAGCCAATGAATTACCTTAATCATAATGATCAAACTGATGATAAAGCATAGATTCGGCTTCAGGGATCAGGTAAAGTTTGAGTTGTCAAATTTGGCAGTGCCAGTCAGGTGCAGTAGGGTGTTGTCTTGAAGATCTGCGTACGAACCAGGTTCACGGCTCAGTTTTAGGTCTACTGACTGCTTGTGTGTCTTGCCCCATAAGACTTTTTAGTGATGCATCCTTTTTGCCAAATTTCAGTAATCAACTCGGAGAAAACGATCATTTTATTACAGATATGATTGGTTGCCAAAACTACAAAAATAAAGCCCAGGTTGTACTAAATTAGAATTATCTTTGAAGTGAAAGCTTATATTTTAGAACATAGGCTTCAGGTCATTTGAAAATGTGGCACCTAGATGATGAAGCAATATTTTTTATCAAAGCTTAGTACTTCGACAACAAATAGCCTACCTCCCACTAAGTTAAACCCAAGTGTTCAATAGAAACACTGGATGGAGGAAAGCACTAATTCATGGCAGATCGGGGAAGCATCTGCGAAGGATTCTTAACAATAAAGTGAAAATGTTAAGTAAGGCTATTTTTTACTAATTACAGCTCTTGTATGATAATTTAATATAATGAGATTTATACATTTGACATTATATGTAGCACCTTCTGCCACAATTAAGGTTTTGAGTCTTGATGACAGGATGTTGACGATTGATATCCCCCACCAATTGTCACCATTTCTGACTTTTCATCCCTGGATGCTGCCTTCCTTTTGATCCAGCATACTCTTCTGCCAGCATTAGTTTGCTGTATTGTTTATTCTGTTTGCGTTTACATTAGTATTTGCTTTCTTGTGGTACTCCACATGAGGTGAAGTCACTTGCTATGGTTTGTGTTTTAAGTGGTTGGGATTCTCCATACACAAACTGCTTTGGTTAGAAGTCATCAAAGAGGTTGGTTTTCTGCTATGATGTACTGTAATTCTCAAATAGAGTAGCTTTTATTGACCTCTACTGAAAATTTCAGCATTTCCTCCATATTTACCTGATATCTTAATAAATTCATAATAATGTACGATACCACCGACAGCAGTATACCCACCAGTAACATAATAGTCATGTCATACTCACCTCCTTGCTGCTTTTGAGATTCTGTTCCTTTTACTTTGTCCCCTTTTTTAAATTGCATTACTGTCAATAAAATGACCATTTCCTCTTCTGTCATTTCACATTTAAAGTCTTCCAGGCTTCTCATTCCTGGCAGGCTTTAAATGTGAAAAATCCATGTTTTGAATTTTACTGACAGCTGTTTAAATTTGAATGGTTCCTTGTTTGACCCTCTCAAAATTAATCTTGAAAATCCCTCTACTGTTCTTTCTTACCGTTATGTTACAGTAATACAACCTTCACTTTTAATCCAGTTACAATCTCAGAAGTGCAGAAAGCCCTCAAATTTAGACACTAGACAATTGGCAAGTCCTGATGATTTACTTTTGATACGTCTTGCCACTCTGTTGTTCAGGTTTTTCCTTTGATTTTTTCTCCTTTCTTTACATGATGCTGAATTAGCAAGAGGATTTATAGTGAAGGTAATTATAGTTCCTCTTTCTTTATTTTTACCGAGCACACAGCCTGCTTTTGTTCTTGCTGGATTTTATTTGTGTCATGCTCATTGTTTTATTTTATTTTATTTTTATTTTTTTGAATTTGAGAATTCTGGATACTTACATGAACCAAGTTACAATCTCTTGTGATGTATTGCTGGTATGCATTGTAAAAATGTAGGGGATTTTACATTAGCAATTATTCATTTGTAGTTCTTGATTAGATTGATGCGTGCAACCTGGGTTGAATTTTGTACTCAACAGATCACATGGAGTTTTCTCAGTTGATGTATTTACATTACCCGTGTGATTTTTTTTTTTTATCGAGTTATTTTGTAAATATGAGCTCTTAAAACTAGCATAGAATTTTTGCTAAGATGAGGAAATGTGTTTGTATAGTCATACTTTTACCCAGGAATTTACCAAATACCTTTTGATTGTTTGTACATCTCTTCAAAACTAATGTGCCTTCAATACAGTCAATATACCTTTCAGTTTGTCTCTTAGAAGTAAGCATTTAGCCATCTGTTAATTCCCACTAAAATCTTCCTCTTTAACAATCTTATTCCCTGAGTTAAAGTCTGTATCTATTGGTGCTTGAAATTTTTTCAGTTGGTTGTAACTGTGGACAGCAATTTTCTTTACAAATAAAATTGAAGAGTATTGTCAAACTTCTGACTGTCTCTGCATATGAGGGAAATGTTTTGATTGATTGCATTAAATTTGTATAATTTAAAAGTATATTTGGCTTCCTTTGTTAGGACTGATGACTAGGAACAATATTTTAAAAGTTGTAAAAAAAATATACTTTTATTTTTTAAATTCTGATTTTGGACTTTTTAATCTTGGCTTGGGACTTGAAGACCTTGATCTTAAACATGGGATCTGACTTAAGACTGACGACATTTAACTAGTTTTTACTAATTTCTTGCAAAGTTTTGGGTCGTTTCTTCTTTGTTGCTCATTGCTTTCTTCCCATGTTTTTGACAGAAGTCTGGCCAAATTGCTCAAGTTTCGAAGGTTTAATTTGTTGGAGTTTTAAAAAAAAAAAAAAAGAAATCCAAATTCCTCAGGTATCAAATGACATTGGATTTTTTTTTAAGTCAGAGAATGTCTTGTAAATCCTATAAAACGAGGAAAAAAAGTCACCTGCTACCATACACCTCAAATATTACCTTTACATGTTATTGAAATGTTGCAAAATATTATAAGCTGTTTAAACGATCATTAGGATTATGCACATGATATATATTCACCTCATGGCCTTTATGCAGCAGTCACCAACCAATAGCAGAGCCTGAAATAACTTCTGGTTAACTTGCTGCACGTTTACATTGGTTAAAGCCTCCATACATCCAATCAACAACCCATTGACATATCCAGGAAGTAGTCCAGCACCAATCAGAAAGTAGTCGTAGTGATTTGGCTCCACCCATGATCCAACCTCTTCTTTCAGAAGTTGTGCAAACTGACAACTGCTGTCTTGGAAATTGTGTTAAGGTAGTTGTGAGGCCGACAACATTGACTAATGTCACGAAGTAACGCGGTAATGACAATTTTGAGGCTGGAAGTTAGTTAACAGTGCAGTTGGTTGTTTGTGTTTGTAGGCCTACTCACACAGGGAAGAAGAGCATTGTAGTTGTAGTCTGTAGCTGTACAGAAATGTAAAGTGAAGACTGCGACATGACGTCGTGAATTCACTTCAGAAACGTTTGCAGCTGGAAAAGTTTGTTTACAATGCATAGATCGCGTGCTGGAAAACACAACAGTAAAGTTAGGTTGTGAGCTGTTTAACAGGACATTATACTTTTGCCACTCTTGTTACATAAACAACTTTATCTACTAAACGTGGCTGATCATGTCAGCATCACCAGCAGCAGCCAGCTCATCCCAGCAGCGGGTTAAACACAGCGGCTCCCCGACAGCCTCCTGTTCCTCCTGTAGCAACAACACCACCACGGTCCGGTTGCAGCCTATCCGCGCCACGGTGCCGTACCAGCTTCTGCGTGGAAATCAGCTCAGCCCAACCCGCTCCGCTTCCTGCTCCTTCTCAGTAGCCGGGAGCAACACAGGACCGACGACGTCCCGTTGCTCCAGTCCCGCCAACCCGGGTGGAAGCGGCTCGGACGGCAGGCTGGTCCCCAGGCAGAGACATTCACCGCCGGACAGCAGGAGCTCACCAGACCGCTCTCCCCAATCGCCTGTCTCCAAAGGTAATTTCGTCCTTTAAAGTGAATTAACTGTGTCTTTAACGCACCCATCATCGTTCAGATAGCCTTGTGCTAACTTAAGCTAAGTGTCGTTTTGTAGCGACCGTCACGCCAAACTACCTTAGAAAAACTGCCAATCTCACGTTTTTGGTGATAAGTGAACACCATACGTGTATTTAGAATTCAAAATCAAATACGTCTCCGAACAAATATACGCTACTCTTCTATTCGGCATCGGCATAGTTCAATATCCAACGTTACATTTAAATATAATGTCAACTTTAACTAAAAACCCTACCATCTGCCGTCAGGCGCCACGTTGTGTTTTGGTAAGAGAAGCTAGTACAAATGGTAAGGGAAGCAGCTCAAAATATTACACTGTAATTCAAATTAGCGCCGTTTTCCAAATAAAATACACGCCGAATTGTAAAGTGGGCTGTAATCATTCACATTAAGGCTGAGAGATTGATTCAATGATTGTATAACTTTCCCAATAACCCAGACCAGCTACAATTCTCAAGTTTTCCATAGCAAGATTCAGTGTAGCGAGCCGTTCTCTCAGTTGATACGATTTAACTATCCATTTCGGGGCGAGATGCTAGGCTAGTTCGCTAGCTTTTTAATTGGGTCATAGTACATCAGGGATCTTGTAGCTGACGTTATAAACATCGAGGTTGTACACAACACGTACACGATATTGAAAATAATATATATTTCCATTTCGCCACCATGTTCCTATTTCTATTATATTATAAGTAATATTTTTTTTAGCACAGCATAGCTTATTCTGTTTTGGTATATTATTCTAGTGCGCGACAATTGCGATTTAAACGGATTAATGTGGTTTTTATGACATTATAATGGCATTATCTCTGCCACGATGAGGTAAATATGTGAGGATATGGATGCCTGTGTGGTGATGATGCAGTTACTCTGTCGAAGATAAACAGGGCTCACAGCTCAACATTTCATGGATGATTAGCCAGATATTCAGAATCTGTTATAAACACGGAAAGGTTATTATGGATTTGTTACATTTAGGTTGTTTGCCATCATTGAAATGGAAAAAAAAAAAATGTCGTCAGCTGGTAGCTCTGTGGCTTCTATGGCAACATTGGGGCCTAGCAGTCTGTGAGACATAAACAGAGCCCTCTGGGCAAGCAGGCCAGCCTCTGCAACTACATGCATACTTGTAAAGATACATGAACGAACGAGATTATACATGTGTCTACAAGGAGGAATACTGTGTCTTTGCAAATGTATCAAATTATTTAATTATTAACGTTGGTCCAGCCAGCATATTGCATGTGTCATGGCTACTACTACATTACCACACATGTTTGTGTGGAGCATTTAGCTCCAGTGTTTTAGATCTGTTCAGGATGAAGATATTACCGGCTATTATGAGGACTTGAATTTGCATCCGTCCACACTTAGATATCATTGCTGGTAGCAGTGGCGTGTCCAGGGCAGTTTGATTGGGGTGGCCAAGGTGGGGCATGAATCAAGCCAGGGTGGCACTTAGCATGGTGTTTTGGACAACTGCCAACAGCCAATAAACACACAGAGATAGCTTGCCGAAGGCTGCCTGTGCCATCACCGTCTGACATATTAGATAGATGCATGGATGAGCTGACATTACTTCATAACATTCCTGTTCATGCTGCTATGCACATTTTAAGCGATTTAGATATTCTTGTGGTCAGTAGCCACTAGTATTTTAAGCATGTCAATACAAAATTAAAGTTGCAGTAATTAGGCTGGGTGGTATCTATTTTTTCATAACTTCATACCTTCCTGGAATGTCAGCGGTGTATACAGTATATGACAGTATCAGTGTGCGCCGCTGATGTCGTGGGCATCACTGCTCAGGCAAAGAAACAGTCTTGCCGATTTTTTTTTCCTGCATGATTTGCACGGTTATCAGCAAAAATAGACTTTAAAAATGGTCTTTTCATAATTCTATTAACTTTATACCACCTTTTACTACAGCTTCGATGACATTCAAATGTATCTGTTTTACTCCTGTTTCTGTCTCAAAATAAAAGCCCTCTGATAACATTTCCGTCGACAGAATCCCTTCAGTTGTTGCCACATGGCATCTTACCATGAAACATTTGCAGGACTGTGTTGTTGACAATGCAGTAGATTGTACAGCTTCATAAATGAGTGGAGTTATATGCTTTTAATTGAGAAAATACAGTAGTTATAACAGTTGGCAGCTCTGTATCAGTGCCACAACAACAAACGCTGCCAATGTGAACACACACTGCTCACACATGCAGCATGGCATGGGCATAACCACCAGGGTACGATATGTGCACAGCATGCAAAACATCTTTAATACAACCTCTCCAGTATGACGCTAACAGAAGGATGAGGGTACATATTTTGGACAGTATTTAAAATCACACTGTCAGGATTTCTAAATACTCTGGTTTACTATAACAGCATGATACCGCCAATGCCTAGCAATAATCAATATTTTAAGTCTTTTTAAAATTTGATATGACTATGTTTAATGGTAAAGTTGAACGTAGTCGCAATAAACCCGCAGAGAATTTTCCCCCTCAACTTTGCGGAGTGTTTAAGCCCCATTTAGCTCAATGTTTTGGTTTTACAGCCCACAAACTGCATCATCAACTTTGTTTCCAGCAGCTGCAGGCAGCAGCTTTCAGCTAAAAAGCTCAGATAAACCCACTGTACACTAGTGGCACAGCATCAAACAGCAGACAGACAAAGTTAGTGATTAGCTAGTAAACATAGCTGAGCATTTAAGTGTTAAAGAACCAGATATTTTGTACCGTATAGTTCATATACTGTATCTAAAGATGGACAATGTGTCTTCACTTTCTGCCTCTGTAAAAACATCTAGCCAAAACCATCCCTGATATGGATGCTACCATCTTGTGCTTTTGGAGCCACAGTCTGCACAGTAGTGATCAGAAAGTGGAGCCGCTGTATCAAGTTTTCCGCCCATACACCCATGTGACCCAGTCGCGCACAGCAGCATCGATCATGAGCACACCAGTTGACACAAACAGCTGTCAATCATGATGTCACACCCCTTTATAGTGTCAAATAAGAAATTAATCGAAAATTATCGGGAAAAACAAACACTTGAACATACATCAGGGTGATAAGAACTACTAATTTTGCCCCTGCCCCATAAGCTAATATGAAGCGGGTGGGGTTTATGACTTTTAGTGCAGCCAGCCACCAGGGGGCGAATGAGATGTTTTGGCTTAATTTATGGAGAGTTTGCATGTTGTCCTTCTTTATACACAAATCCGGCGACCACTTTGTGTCCTCCGGCGACTTGCAGCACTGTGAGTACTGCAGTAGCAAATCTCAGTGCGTGCTGCTTTCTGCTGACAGTAACTGCAGCAACGGTTGTAATTTTTTTTTAAGAATCTCACCTAATTGATGCCAAAGTTTGACACAACTTTGTACATAATGTTGCTCTGCGTGGGCTGGAAAAGGCAACTGTTAGCTTACATGTTACTGTTAGTGATAACAACTTTATAAGTCAATAATATGTCAGATGTGTTTACAGCGTCACTACTGCCCCCATGTGGCCACACATAAATTAGTAAATTACGTACTATCAAATGAGAGAGCGCTGTAATACTGAATATTAGCACGGCTATGATTCGGTCAAAGGCACAAGGCAACAGGCATATTCTACTATAGGTGTTTCTCAGAGTAGTCAATTAGTTGCCCGGTCAACAATCTAACTCAACACAAGTTGACACTGTGTATTTTTTTTCAACTAATTCCTCCTCTGTGGTTTTAGCAGCTATGCTGTACATTTACATGATATTTTCACCACTAGATGTATTTGATAGCAGAGCAAGTATGTAATTATGTTTATATTATATTATATTATATTATATTTAAGTATGTAATTATTCTCTAAATGACCTATGCTACTATTATTTTTGTTTGAGCAATCGTTAACTAGATTATGCCTTATTAAATAAACATAATTTAAGGTAGGTCAAAAAGACTTTTGCTTTCCATCCAAGAAACCTGTTGCATTGTTTACTGCAGTCAAACAGTAACTCAGCTCAGACAAGCCTGCTCAGGTTTAGTACAATCAGACAGCGGCTCATTGGTACAGCCTCTCAGAGCCAATCGAGGACTCGGTTATTTTACCTACCACCACATGGTTCTCGCCTACATTAGATTGCCTAACCCTTTACTGGTTGTGTATGAGATGTTTTTGACAAGTGTTTATCATTATTACTGTGGGAAAAAAGATATCTCTCAGGCGAATAAACAACTAGTTGTTGCATCAGTCATTGCTGCCCTAGTCTAGCTGGGCCTTTCTTTTGTGGCAATAGTGCATATTCGCTTGTCAAATTGTAATAAATTTGAGCTGGACATGAAAGAGTTGTGTTAAATTAATCAGCCTCTGCAAGCAAATCTGTGATTCCGGGAATTTATTTTTGTGAAATTTCGCTGTTTTAATTGCTGTTATGAGCAGACTTTATCTTGACTTGTGCTTATGTGTCATGATGACATTGTAATACAGAAACTATAAAATCCACAACAATATTACCTATGAGGAGATGGCTAAACAAGGAGAGAGATGATTTTTTTGTGTGTGTGTGCATATTGTGGATGTACTATGTGTATGCTTTAATTTTACTCGACCGACCTTACAATAAACCGTTACCTGCCATTCATTGCATTGGGGTGAGAAAACAAGTGCAAGACAGTGTAAAATTATATGACATAAAGTGATAAATTCTGTGTATAGAAATGAGGTGCAAAACCTGTGAAATGGTCCTTTTAAATATAGCCTTTTGAATAATGTATGAGCCCCTGGTGGGAGTGTTTCTCTGCGGTTTGAGATGGTCATATGACTCAAAGTCATGCTGGACGACCTTGTTATTCCAAAAAGGTTTTCAGCATCACCCAAATGTAAGAATGAGCCCAGAGTCCTGACTGAGCAACTGTAACTAACACAACACTTACACACTGTGGTTGCATAAATCACACAAGGCCTGTGGCTCTACTGATTCACTGGAAATACTGTGGTGTTGTCCTGGTCAACACTGACAGTATTTGCATAGGATGATAAACTTTTTTTCTAATGTTTCACAGAATACTGAAATTAGGCACCTTTTTCAGACTTTTGTCAAAATCAGTAACATACTACTTTTTGTAGGTCAAATGTCAATGTCATAAAATTCCTGGAAAAATAAAAATCCTAAAACAAAAATTCCTAAAACAGGTCAAACATTTAGTGAAATACATTCTTTGTGTTAGTTATTCAGAATCTCGTGCTGTGCTATACAACTGATAAAATGGTTGCACATGATTCACATTGGCATATGCAGCTGGTTGGCGGCAGAAATGTCTAACCTGAGTAAAATTAGAAAAGCGTGAACAGTTTGTTAATCAGCAAATGCCTTGGAAGTGCTTGATTAATAATGTGTGGCTTTTGAATGACAAATATAATACCCAGGGATCATGCAGGTACTTGCAGTACTTGCTTGAAGCACTTGAATTTGGCACTCAGACATTTAAGTGCTGGAATACCTTGAAAATCAGACATTTTTTCACTTGGTCTTTGAAAAAAGCACTTGAATAAAATTGTGAGAACAGAATGGAAAATTATTTTATCAAATGTATTAAAAAAATGCGGTACCCCAGTAGCTCACCTGGTGGAGCGCGCACCCTGTGTACAAAAGGCTGTGTCCTTGCTGCAGCAGTGGCACGTGTATTTAAACTGCATAAAGCAACTGTCATACTATCTATGTGAAGTCTATGTTAACCCTTTGTTAATACCTTAGGTATTATAACACCCAGGTATCTATGTCTATGTATATGCGCATTTTTGACACTTGCACTTTGGACACACTTTGGCGCTGAAGTTACTAAAGGTGTCTCGCAAGGGTCTGCTTTGGGCCCTCTGTCATTTCACATTAGAGTTGCTGTACCATGCAATTATTCAAATAACTTAGTGCCTAGATATTTGTTTTCCTGTGCACAGCCCTCCTTTTAAAATGAGATCCTGAGCTCAGTGAGTTGATCTGTCTCTATGATTAGTTTAACTAGAATGATTAACTAGCTAACCAATGTCTTAGCCACTTTGTATTCCCTTGATGCCACTGTACCTTTTCCTGAAATGTGTGACCCTACAGCCTGTGTAACAAGGGATGATTTACAACTTGATTACAAAATATAAGAAATCAACTGCCTGCAAGTGGTATTATGATTATTGGCAGAAAAATATTATTTATAGCACTAAATACTCAGCCTATTTTTAATAAAAGTTCCTGTGCTTGAATAATTAAGACAATATTATGTCTGTGGAGGTTGTGGTGCTCTGTGCTAGATAGCTGTAGTAGATCCACTAAAGTACTGATTTAGAAAAGTTCTTCTAAATAGGAGCTACCGTGTTGAGCTACTTAACATATATGGAAGATCACAGCCAAGTCTAATTTAGTCCCTTGAGTGTACCTGTAATCCTGTGGATTTATAGAAAGTGACCTAGCCCTCTACCTTGTTTAATTGGCTTCTCTGCTGTTGGAACAGAAGCCAATACACTAGGTGACTACAGGAGCACTGGCCAGATGAGGCATCATGTGTGAGCATGCTTAGATGTTATCATTATCCTCCTGCCCTCAGAATGTGAATTTTGGGCTATAATAAAACATGTTTACCAAAGAGCATGTTTCAGAGGAGAATACTGACAGACTTGAACTACTTATGTTAATGTAAGGGTTTGGTAGTTGTTGGAGCTTAATGATTCTCTGTATTTATTTGTAACTCAGAGATGGCTGGCAACAGACATAGACTGTAGGAAATAATGGACGTAAATGCTGTGACTTCACCCATTGGATTGTGGACTCCCATTTTGAAGCCTTGAGTTTGGCATTTTGGCCAATGCTATCTTGGTTTTTTTTTTGGAGCCAGATGTGGCCATATTTGAACGAGAGGTTGAAGCTGTGGGAGAGCAACAGGTGGATCTGACTGAGAAGCCAAGGACAGTATTTTACATTTTTTTGGTCTGCATAACTTTAAGCCTTAATAAAATGTTAAGGGGTAAGTTTTTTTTTTTTTTTTTTTTTAATTCACCTCTGTACAGTTGTCATGAACGTTTAAATTATCTATAGACTCCAAAACCGTTTTTTCGTACCAGGCTGTAAACATGTTTATTTCTGCTGTAAAATTGGGCATTTTAACATGGGTGTCTACAGGGAAGGTTTCCCTTCTAGACCTAATCTGAAGAGGCTGTTTGAGGAACTGCAGTTTCGGGCACTTTTGTGTTGGCTTCATTTTTGAGCAGGTAGTGTATTGGGAGGTTATCAGATCTTTTTGGCCTGCTTGAAATGTACCACAGCAAAATTATGGGCCAAAAAAAGCAAGGCAAGGCAAATTTATTCTTATAGCACATTTCATACCCAGAGGCAACCCAAAGTGCTGTAAAAATTTATTAAGTCAAAGTTCATTGTCCCCAGTCACAAAGCATGCCCCAGAAAGACTGTACAAACAGTAATTTCAATTCAATTTCAATGTCAGTTTGATTTATAAAGTCCAATAACACAACATCATATACATAAATACATACATAAATAGCCTTGGGGGGCTTTACAACATACAGTATGACATCCCTCTGACCTTGGACCCTCACAGCGGATTACTAAAAAACTCCCCAAAAAAACATAGGGCTGCTGATTTAAGTGATAATTCTCTGTCACTATTAGTGTTATTATTGCATTAAGCTAATATATCTTGGCCTTTGTCTTGTCTTTTTATCTGTGCAGCTGAAAGAACAAAATCCCAGCAGGTCCGGAGCTTGGGGGCCATTTGGCGGACTTCCTCCCTGGGTGCCATTACTGGGCCCTACCTCACTGGGCAGTGGCCTCGTGACCCACATGTGCACTACCCATCTTGTATGAAAGATAAATCCACACAGGTAAGCACAACCCCCACACCTCTTTTCCCATATGTGCTGTATCCTGCCTCCTAAAGAGATGGAAGCATGACAGAGAAAAGAGATGAGCAAAGAAGATGTGTGTATTTAATGTTAATGTGGACCTGCCGTTGCACATTTAACCCACGTTAGACCCATTTATATGAGTCAGTTTTCACTCTGTTTGTCACTCTTAGTAGCGACTTCAATCCGCATCATGCACTTGCATGACCTCGACCACATGAAATTTGAACTCACACGCTGCCATCACGGTCGCAGTCTAGAGCCTTGCTTATGCCATAGCTGTAATGTACTGTGTCATTCTTGACCTTATTCGTGCCCACACCTTCCTGCACTGTGATCCTCTCATGCTGTTCAACCTCAGATGTCCCCACACACACTGGTCTATACATCCTGTCTCTTCCAGGTTGTGTGACATTTACCTCCTACGCATCTGTGGGGCTTCAAAAGACAGATGACCTCTTTGCTCTGAGCTTACAGTTTGTTATTAACGATTGAAGTGATACAAAGGCATCATTGTGAGAGTCTGCATGTGTGGCACTGCTGTTTGACAGATGTTTGTACAGACAGGGATGTCTTCCCCTCATACATCTGCCTGCTTAGTTTCATAATCCACCAGTCATCAACCTAAACAAACTACATTACAGATAGTACAATGTGATTATAATTTATTGGATTGATGGTAACTGCAAAAATAAAATCCAAATTGTAATAAATCAAATTAATCCTTCAATAATCAGTGATTAAAAACTAGCTTTAACAAGCCCAGATCCAGGTTTGCTAATAGTAATGTGCAGGTGTAATGTTCTTTTCAGACTCCTGGATGTTGGAGTGAGGAAACGAGAGAGAAGAGGAGCACCCACCAGCGCTCTGCATCCTGGGGCAGCGCCGACCAGCTTAAAGAGGTATGACACTAACTACAAGCACACTTAGGCCAAACCCTTTGTTTGATGAACAACATGAGCCATATGTACACATGCATATGCCCTTCTCCGCATTGCAGAAATTGAAGGGCCCTTCTAATGTAAATTAAAACTAATGTAATGTTGGATTAGATGTAACACAGTGCCTTCAATGTCTAACTAATAAGGTGATAATTGTCTGTACAGTCATGGGTACATTCCAAACAGGAATTGTTAATAGTTAATATAGCATAGTCCTGATGCTTCCAATTTGACGAAAATGTAAACAAATCTAGAATAAAAAACACTCAAGGAGTCGCGCAAAGTCAGAGCATAACTTGCCTAATTCAAAGCAACATCTAAACATAGGAAAGTAGTTGTCTCGAATTTGTATGAGGGCTCCCTGGACTTTAAAAAGCCCTGCTTTGAAATATTATTTTCTTATACTGAAAGGTCAGTTTTTACCTTGTTTGCCCCATTGAAAATCCCCTTAAACTGTTAACTTATCACTAGGGCTTTGTCTTTGGAAGTCTTAGCATAGAGTAGGTAGCACTACTTGTTTTTTTATCCATGTTCTCATCTCTTGGCGGCGTTGTTGATGATGTGATGACATTCACTGTGTCTCAGTTGTGGGATGACATTTTTACTGTGGCAGCAATGGTGGGTGGGTGTGATTTTTGTTTTTCATAGATCTTGATTAGAAAATAGATCTACCAAATACAGCTTGTTCATAAGTACTACTTTGTGGATTAGCAAGAGCCAGAGAGTGTGCACGTAACGACAGACATTTTGATGCCATACAAAAAAAATTCTTTGATCATGAAACCTGGTGTCGTCCTGCAGTTCTCTGGTTAATCAGTGAGGGTATGAACCACACTGAATGAGGGTGTTCTGACTGATAGCATGCATGCATTGCATTGTTGAATCAATGCTTATTGGCAGATATTGCGTGTGCGTGCGTGCATGCATGTGTGCGTGTGTGTGCTCACGTGTCGTCCAATGTCGCAAGTGTCATTAATTTGTGGGTGGATGTACAATGTAAACCTGCAGGGGCAAATTATGATTCAGCCTGTGTTTTTCATTAGGTAATGATATGATAAAATCATATGTGAATGCCAAATCATGTGTACCTAAAGGTCCCACAGGGGTCTATTTTGGGCCCTCTTTTATTCACTTAATAAACAATATTATCTCCGTCACTTCACATTAACGCTGGCTTACCATGCAATCATTCAAATGAATTAGATATTTATTTTCTTTGTCAAATGTAAAAAATATTGGTTTTGGCTGGACTAATTATCTATATATTAACACTAAAACCAACAAAATGTCAGGGGTTTTATTGATTAAAACTGTAGCCCACTAATATAGTTATGGTTTTCTTTGACAAAGAAAAGACTAATGCAGGACAATGATTAGTAAAAGAAATAGCTGATAAAGTCAACAATACTTGCCTATGTACAATTTAATGTTGCAACTTGGTGTGTTGTGCACATTTAGCTTTGATTCAAATTTTTATATAAAATTTCATTTCTTTTATTCCGCAGGAAAGCTGTGTTTCTTTGGCTCTAAGGTGCTACCAGTAACCCAGTATAGGCAGCTTTGGTTTAAGTTTAAGTTTAAGTGGTTTAAGTAAGAGGGAGTGTAATGTTTCCTGACAATACATAAACAGCTGCCAATTTATGATACTTTCTTATTAATTTTAATTCTTAATATAAAATGTTGTTATGAATAGTTAAATAAATGATGCAACATAATAAATAGTAGGCCTAAAATGGACCCCGTGATCAATATTGGCTGATATTCCAGCAATCAGTGATCTGTGATGAGCCCAAAAAATCTTGATCAATCTTGAAAATCTTGATGCATATAAACCCCAAAAGGTTTTATATGCAGCATAAGTAACAGTGTATGTGTCACGTGTATTCACTATCTAGTGTACTAGTAGTGAATGACATGCAGTTTCTGTATTATTGACATTTTCTTTAGACTGTATGATCTCCTGTGTGACATCACTGGTTTGGTACATGTGTCTTTATGGTGCTGATGGTTTACAGCAGCGACAGACACATCCTATGAAGCTGCACCCAGCATGGCACTATCAGCCCCTCTCAGCTCTTCCCTGCTGATACTCAGCAGCAGCAGGGAGGTGGCAGATAACGCTATCTCATTCTTTAACTACCCACTTCCCCTCTTTGCAATGGCCATAACCCGCTGCAATTTATGGTCAGCCAAGTCCCAGCTGGCTCCTCTCCGCCTCCTGCAGCAAAGGGAACAAAAAGGGCCGGCCGGATGACGGCTCAGCCCTCACTAATGTGTGCAGGGGCACGTTACTTAGTTACAGAGCTGCAGAGGAGCAGCGCTGACATAGATTCCACAGATGTCAATAGACAAGCTACAAGGAGGAAGTGGAGAGAGGGCAGACCTGAGCAGTGCAGCTGTTTTAAAGAACCACAAAAATGTTAGCAGGGACGTTAAAGTGTGTAATCATCTGTCTTATTCTGCCTATATCTACATGATAGTATGCCAGAGTAGGTGTGTTTTAGTTGGTGTACTGACTTAAACTTTTTTTTTTTAATGTCAGAGCTCTAAAAGACTCACCCCACTGTCTGTTGTGGAATACCTGACAAGTGCATGGCAGGCTGAGATGGAAACAAAAACTTAAAGGGCTGCACAGTGTAACTGTTTCAATGGTCTAAATATAGGGATCACATAACAGCCTTTTGAGACAGAGCCTGCATTGATTAGTACTGCATGTGTTCCGTTTCTACAGTAAAGAAGGACAGTGTCTCAACTGTGTGAGGGAACATGTATGGACATGTCCTGGAGTACTGGTGTACAGCGGAGAACTGGGAGTTCCTTCATCTCTCTCTGCAACCCCGTCTCCAGCAACATGAAACGTGTTCTGTTCCATTTATTTTCAACTGTTCGAAGCATTTTGACCAAAAATAAATTGGTTCAGAACTCAAAAAGTTGGATCCCAGCTGCAACCAAAAAATAGCGGGGGCTGCCTTGACCTGAAGTGCAAACCATGATGATATCAGTGGGCGTGTCTTATTCTAAAGGGAGGAAAGAGAGGAGAGGAGTCTTGCACCTAATAGTAATCTAAGTATTTTTGTCATGCAAGAGCAAGAGCTTGCAGGTAATCAGTGTACTACATTTATTCTGTGTCTTAACCTGAAATTCTACTCAGATCACAAAGAATAACTCTCAGTGCAGGTGATGTGTGTGTCGTTTCTACTTGCTGCACTGGAAACAGTGACATCTGGTGGACTTGTATTGGGTCTATAGAATGCATCTCCATTTTGTAGCTTTATCTGCTGCTTTCTAATGAGAATCTATAGAATTTATTAGACAGTGGAGAAAAAGGAAAATGATAGCCAGGACAACACTGCAAAGCAGACATTATAGCTTGTCAAACAAATATAACTATTAACATTATCAGTTGTTGCATTGCATGTCATAATTGCTGGGAAAGTGACATTATTAATGCTGTTAGTTGTGGTGCTGCATGTCTATTACGATTTAGGTTGGAGTGGTTCATTTATTTATTTTTGTGGAATTTATATATTTATATAATATTTTTGTTTTTTCTTTTATAAAACATCACAAACTGGCTAGCTTTTCTCAGGGCTTTTAAACACCTGACACATCATCGTATGAAGTTTGCTCCGGTGTCATGTCATACATTCAAGAAAACCAAAACCTGGTGCTGCTCATCAAGCAAATACAAAAAATATATAAAAATAATAATAGAAAATGAATAACAGTTCTCAGAGGTCCCAGGTCTTGTTTGTAGTGATGGTACTGTTTACCTTAGAAGAGACTTATCCAACTCATGGCCATTTTCACTTTATTTTGGTTTTTACACGAACCACTGTCATTACACTCTTAGTGGGAAAAAACTAGTCAGTTAATATTCTCTTTACTCAAAGCAGTAGCTGCTGCTGTAGTTGCAGAGATCCCACAGAGACATCACTGCAAACAAAACAAAGTCTGACCGTCCAGGAAACCTTTTATTATTGTTATTTATCAACTAACTTTCTGGGTACCTAGATGCTTAATGCCTGTGTCTCTTTCCTGTCTTCTGTTTCCGTTGCTTTCTTCTGCTCTCCTGTTTGATTTCAGCAGATCGCAAAGCTTCGGCATCAGCTCCACCGCAGTAAACAAGGAGGACGCCACAGTAAAGACAAGGACCGACTGTCCCCCCTGCAGTACAACACCATCACCTACACCGCTCACACCAGCACTACCAACCACACCTCCACAGCCAGCCAAGTTCAGGTAGTGCACTGCTCACGAAAATCTTTATAATTGTTCTCAAGGTGGTAGGTCTGACATCAGTGTAATTCATATTCACTGATTTGAAAACATTGCACAATACACCTATGGGGGTAAAAGAATTTTATCTGTATGTAGAAGGTTTTTATAAATTCCCCTTCTTTGCAATGTCTCCCCAGACTTTAGTCTCTAGTCACCAGCACAGACAGGCATAATATGTACTTTTGTAAACACAACCTCTGACATTACATCAGCTTTGCAAGCAGTTCGTATTCAAGAAGCCTTGGCTGGGTGGAAAGGTTGACTCACATTTTATGCTTCTGTGCCGGTGATAGCCGAGGCCGGAGGCATTATGTTTTCGGGTTGCCCTTTTGTACGTTCATCCCATTCTTGTGAACGTGTTATCTCAATAACACTTAAGAAGAATTCCTTCAAAACTAGCACAAATGTCCACTTTGAGTCAAGAATGAACATGTTTGACCAGGGATACTCAACTTGCTTTGCTTGGGGGCCACTTCTGCAAAATGACTGGAGGCCAGGGGCCTGTTACAGCAGATGTTTCTAGGATTTTAGGACATTTGTAGGATTTTAGGATGTGTTTAGGATTTTAGGACATTAGGGGCTTAGGTAGAACCTCTGTCAGGGGGATCCTTCACTGGCACTTTTTTTATGTACAAAGACAATTCCTAGTGTGAATCACTTTATTTTTATTGTGAAATGTTTGGGGGGGCACCCAGTACCCCATCTGTGGCCAGATTTGGCTCAAGGGCCTTTAAGTTGAGTATCGCTGGGTTAGACTTTGGCAGTCCAAGGTCAAGGTCACTATCACCTTGTGTTCGTCATATTCTTGTGAATGCCATATGTAAATAACACCTTGGGGGAATCTCTTCAAATCTGGCACAAAAGTCTATTTGGACTCAACTTTAAACCGATTAGAATTTGGTGGTCAAAGGTCAAGGTCACTGTGACCTCACAAAACGTGTTTTTGGCCATAACTCAAGAATTTATAGACTGATTATGACAATTTTACACAGATGTCGAATAGGATGAAATTGTGAAGTGATGACATTATATAGCCAAAAGGTCAAAAGCACCTTTCTGGCCATTATCTCATATCTCAGAAACAGAATGGCACTTTAGTTTGAAAACTCAACGAGTGACAACTTTGTTGTCTACCTTGAAACAGTGCTGACTGTATAGATTGTCTTTGTTGCTGGGGGAAGATGTGTGTGAAGCATCCATGTTTTCACAGACATGGTTGAAACTTGACTGGTACGCGAAGGCGTACAACAGTGTTGCTGTAATTCTAGTTTTTTAACCAAACACGGTGTGTGTTCTGTAGCAGTTTTCCATGTCGAAGTCGGCCCAGATGCCGCTGTCCAACATCACAGTGCCAAAACCTTCCATCTCCAGGGTGCCCAGCAGTATGGAGGGCATCAACCATGAGCTGGAGAAGGTTTTCATCAAAGACAACGGAGAGAAAGAAGAGCTCAAGGTGGGGCTCTCTGTCATTTTAATCCATACAGGGATGTTTCTCAACCCAGAGTATGTTGATCTAACTCAGGTTTTGACTCACTTAGCCCCAGCTCTGATTAGTATTCTGTCCTTCCTCCCTGCTGTCTGTCTCTCGTTGAACTCTGCAGTCCCTGGAGGTTCCTGATGGGCGGCGGGCACCCTTCCCTCCTCAGCAGCGCAGCAGCAGCACCCGCAGCGTGGACACCCAGACTCCATCAGCCCCCGGCCGGTCCAGCAGCTGCTCCAGCCTGTCGCCCTGCCCCTCGCCTGCCTGCCCACCAGGATCACATGACGGCAGTCCTTACTCCACAGAGGATCTACTGTACGACAGGGATAAAGGTAAAAAACATCAGACAGCTGTTGAAGCATTGACCTAATGGGTCTCTGGCTTTAAGTTGTAACTTGTTTCTGGTGGATCCTTGTAAACTCAATTTTAAAAAACGGATGCTTTAACTTAAATTAAAGTCAGACTGAATATGCTTATTTTTACATTTTATACTCCTTTTTTTTTTTTTTTTTTTTTTTTTACCGTACAGTATGTTGAATAATCTGCTGCTACTTTACCGCAGCTGTTTCATTAGCTGGGATACATGTGTAGACCAAACCAACAATGAATGCATCCGACTAATGAGTATTATTATTTCCAGCAATACTTCTCCTCTGCGTCTTATACTTCTCATGGACAGTCAGACTTTGTTGTGAAATTCTCAGGTACACAAGCTTGACTTGGTTTATGGAGCCTCCTTGCAAAACAATGATCAGAGAGTATTTCTATCACTTGTATTTGACATATATACATAAATATTTCGATTATGTCTAAGTATTTTGTAATTAGTATCTGACAAGGCTAAAAAAGTATAATATGAGTTCTGACAAGATATGTTAAAGTAGAATAATTTAGTGTTTTCAAAATACTCAAAATACTTTCTCTTGGTCAAAACCTAGTATATGGCTGGACATGTATATGTATGTGTATGAAACACTGGAGGCCTTTTAACTTTAAACGAGAAGTGACTGCATCCATTCATTCGCGGACCTGCACACTTTTGTCCAGGGCTGGACTCATTGTTGCGGTCCAGCCAAAAAAAATCCTGTAAATATGTGTTAAAATGATGATCAGAACACTGAAGTACAAGGGAGCTGCTTTCTCTGGAGCTCTAACCACTAATCAGCTCCTTTTTGCTCAGTTTAACATAACTCTCCCCACTTCAGTTGTGGTCAGTAATGTACAGCCCTCCATGGTTTGTTGAGGCCGTGCACCCATTGGCCATTACTGCACCATATTCTAGCAATAATGATAATTTGTGAAACATCTATAGGCACCAATTAATCAGCAAAACCGATAAATCTGTTGACCTCTAACTCTCACCTTGAAGCCAGAAAGCTCATAGGGAATCTGTAGGTCTTGATTAATCATTGTAAAAATTGCTAAGTTAACAGCATGCCTGTGGAGATCTTTCCCTAAGTACCCCAGAGTAGAAATAAAAGAGATGTGGGTGAGTGTTTGGAATTGAAATCAGTGTGGATTGTTACATTTAATAAGCACATCTACTCCGTGAGACAGATGAATGGTGGACTTAAAAGATTCAGCAACGCTTAAAAAAAAACTCTGCCAGTGTTGCTTGCCCTGGGGCCAGTTTCTACCTTGTATCTCTGTGTTCACAGACAGTGGAAGCAGCTCACCACTGCCCAAGTTTGCCTCCTCTCCCAAACCCAACAACAGTTACATGTTCAAGCGAGAGCCGCCAGAGGGCTGTGAGAAGATTAAAGCTTTTGAGGAGATGAGGTATAGACTGTTTGATACTTGTGCTGAATTTAAACGCTTCCCCGCTGCCCCAGGATTGTCTGATCCCCACTGACACTGCGTATATTTCTCTGCAGCTCCAGGCAGTCCACATCAGCGTCAGTCCCCCTTTTCTCCTGCCCCGACAAAAACAAGGTCAACTTCATCCCAACGGGCTCGGCGTTCTGCCCCGTCAAACTCCCAGGCTCCCTGCCCCTCGCCCCGGCCCTGGAGCCCGAGGAAGACGAAGCGGCCTCCAGCTCAGAGCCTCAGGGGGCAACATCGCTCTACGGAGCCCCCACTCAGGTCTCCACGAGCACCAGCACAGACGACCCCCCAGAGGAGCCTGGCTCGCCCTCAGAGACTGCAGACCCCCAGACAGACAGCCCGGCCATCAGCTAGACCTGAGCAGAGCTGGCCTCTGACTCCGGGATCCACACTAGCGACCACCGACCATCACCACTGACTGTCCAACCAACACCTCCCTCTGCTCTGCCAGGGGAGCCTCCGTCTCTCTGTGCTGACCCCCTCCACCCCCCTTCTATCTCTGCATGACGTAGCAACAATGTCCCGATTAACCACCACCGCCACCACAAAGACTCGCCACCTTAATATTCTGTCCTGCATAATGTCTGAGCTGTTGTTGGCAGGGAAGGACCTTATGGTTAAAGGTTATCATATGCAGGCATCAGAGGGAAGAATGGAGCACGATGGATGGGGGGAGGGGCATGCATTTTAAACTGGTAGTATATTTCTGATTAAATTATGTGTTGTGTTCTGTTTCAACATTCACAGTATGAATAAGCTCTCTAAACATATATATACACATATATCTCTATGAAAAGAAAAATGCTTGTTTAAAAAAATCCAAAACTGTGTATTGCTGTGTTATGTACCTAACAGGAAAAACAGCTGTACTATTCAGGATTATGTTTACACGATCCAGGTTACATTGTTAAACCCTGTCTAAAAAGAAAATGCAATGAGAAAATAATTTGGGCAACGAGAAAAAAACTACAAAATGGCCTCAAATTGGTTGCACAGTGTCTGCATCTGGCCTCGCTTCAGGTATTTCACAATCAGAGTCTATACTCAGGTAATTTGGAATGTATGTCCATACAAATATCTGCAGCTTGACAAAGCAGAACAGATTCACTGTCATTTATTCCTGGTTTCTCTCATTCCCAGACAAATCATTCCTTTGTGTTCCAGAGTCCAGTCTGAGACTAGACTTGTGATAACTCGCTGCAGAGGGTTGAAGTCGTTGGCGTCCCCTTACGGTTCTCCGACTGGTGGTGGGAAACTGTATGGACCACACACACTGTGACTGACGGCATTAATGGCTGTGTGTGTGTTGATGGAGGCATGCCGGACAGAGACTTTGAGGACGCATGGTGGCTGTCTGATATTTAAGCCTGCACATGGTATGTGATTGGCTCTCCTGAGCTCCTGTTGACAGTGGACCAGAAGTGGACGATTCTGCAGTACCGTCATGTGAAGAAACAATCAAACCGCAGCATTTGGATATAAAGAGCTGCGGATTGGAGGTACAGTTGTGCAAACATTTTTCTGAGATAGAAATCTTATGAGTTAAACCTCAGTTTTCGTAGCCAAAGAAGACGTTTTCTTGTGCAGTTTAATCTGAGTTTATCAAGACAAGAGCCAGAGTGATATAGGAGTTCTGATGCTATTATCAGTATTTGGTACTCAAAACAATCATATTTTCACCAAATTAAACCAAATTATTTAAAGCAGTGGTTCCTAACTAGTCCCGTCATGGGCTCCAGATATCTACTTAGTCATTGGTTTAAGGACCTCACATTAAAAATGACCACATATTCAGTTTTATTTACTTTACTCACTTTGGCTGAGAACACACAGAAATAAAACCTGTTGAAAGAAGAAACAGAAACACCACTTCAAAATAAAATTTCTGTGGTGGAAATTAACTGTACTTCCACATAAAATGTCACAAACTTGACACAAGTCACCTGCGGTCCATTCAAAATAGATCCGCAACCGACTTTTGAACCGCCACCTAGCAGTTTGGAACCACTGCTTAAAACAGAGCCTCTTTAAGTTGGATTGTTAAAGAAATCTGACCAAGATACGTACCAAGCAGAACATTTCCCATCTAGTGATCTATCAGCCAACATTTCTTCCTGTTTATAAGATATTAGCTAATAAAACTGGACTGGCAGATTTATTGACTGCTTAAAAAGAATTTCAGTTTGAAGGACTAACAAATAATCAATTGGAAAGCAAACCTAATATTGAGGTCTAAACGGCCCTGACACACCGGGCCCACTATCGCCCAACTGTCGAAGGTCGGAGCATTTGTCTCTCTAGTCTGTGCCGCCACTGTTGGCACTAGTTGACTGTTTTTTGGCTAAATTGGTGTCTGATCCACTGCAGGATGTCGTTGAGTGAAATCTCTCTGATTTGAAGTTTAGCTCTGTGCACGAGAAGAAAAAGTAAGGGAGGCAAACAAAAACCTTAAGTCAAAAGAGATAGAAATCGAAACAAACCTGTGATATTAGGTAAGATTTTTTTAAGCCATTGAGCTCTTTAGGGCAAACGCTTTGTAATTGTGTTATTTCTTGCAAGTAGATAGAAGACAGTAAATAGCATTTGCTCTTTCAACATCAGGTTGTGTTGCCATGTGCTAATTTGCTAACTAGCATCTTGAATCCATCCGGTTGATCTTCCAGTTCCCCTTTTTGAATGACAAATATAGACTACTGCCACCTGCTGGTATGGAGGGTTATGTACTCTCACACATAATGTACATGCTAGTTGGCGGTTGGCTGTAGTTTCTGAGTCGTATTGAAGCGCAGCTTCCTCGATAAGACACAGGCAACACAACAATCGGCCTTTGACACCACTAGTTCTTTGACGTCTGTTTGATGCGTCGTTGCTGTAAAACATTGCACAAAATGTAACAGTAGCACAAGTAGTCTTAAAATTAGCAAACTAACTGTTATACAGCAATATCAATGAAATGTGTGCCAACACCATGTAACATCACATGAATTGAGAGTGTAGCCTTTGAGTGTGTTGCATTGAAAAGTGTAAAATTTAATGCTTATGAATTCAAAATTGTCAATTGCAAAAGGAAAAATGTTTAATTTTCTCTTTTAAAAGGGATATAGTCATACAAAACAGTAGCACAAGTTTAGCACTAGCCACCATGTTATACTATCCATTAGGCTGTCACTTAAAAAAAAATCCAGTTTAAATGGATGAGAGCTAACACACCGGTCTTGTTAGAAAATGTAGCCACAGTCCACTAGCCTAATTTTAAAATATATTGTCGAATATGGAGTGCCTCCATTGCAACGCTAAATTTTGATTTCAGACAGTCTCACAAATATAATCTAAAATAATCCCCTCATCAAGTGGGAGTTTAAATTTTGAATGAAAACTGTAAGCCTCAAATGAAGACAGGAATCAGGTACAAGTGCTAACAAAGTATACACAGATGTGGCATTTTCTTGACTGAAATGGCTAACAGCTAGGGGAACAGCAGGACTGGGTATTGTCTGAGATTTTTCTTTTTAAATATATTCAGTTTAATGCTGCGTTTCATTGCAAGTCGGATAAGTCTATAATTCTGTTTTGGTTTTTCCGACTTCTGATCTTAATGTGTTCCAGTGCATCTAAACTTGGAAAATATGGATGCCGGCAGGAAACTCATGTTTGCTTGGCTAGCCCCTAAACATCAGAAGCATGTGGTATGTCAACAACACCATTCACAGACACCCCTCCTCCCATGGAAAACCTTGTGCTTATTTTTAGATATTACAGTAGGCTACATGCTATTTTATTAATGTAGGTAGCTAACAGACAGGAGGAGTAGGCTAGTAGGCTACTACATGCTCGCAAAGACTCCTATCAAACACAAATCAACTGAATGGAAATGGAAATGCCACTTTAAAGTTATTATAGCACAACACAAACATTACATAAAAGTAAAATTGATGAACAGGTAATTCTGCTTAGCATTCACCGTGCACGCTGCGGAGCCCCGACTTGAATGGCCGTTCTATTACCGTATTTTTTTCATTTATTAATGACCTCTGAGCACAGTGGAACATGGCTTCAGTACCTACAACACCAACAACAACAAAACTTATTTCACCACCTTTACTCTTGATACAAATGCAAAAACTCTCAAATGTTTAAAGTTGTCTCAATACAATCAGTTGCTTGCACAAGAATTTTGCCTAAAAAAATGCAACCAGGCCTCAATTGGCAATATAATATTTTAAAGCTGTACTACTCTATATCTTTATATTCGAAATGCTAAAAATTGCTGTGTGTATGAGAAAGGGATCACTTGTAATGATGAGTATTTCATCCAACTCTGCAGCTCTCAGTTCAGTGGGGTTCTTTTTAGCCTATTTTAGCTTATTGTTTTGTTTTTATGGCCCACAAACTCTGTATACTATCTGCCAACCACAAAACGGTGTACGGAGAGTCGAAAATTATCAGCCACAAATCCAAATTTCTTTCTTGGGAGTTTCTGAGAATGCTAATGTTGCTCTGTGTCTGCTGGATGCGAATAAGCAGTTGTCTTTAAGCCTGTTCTGCTGCCACTAAAGCCGTGTTTCCACCAAATACTTTTGGTATTTAACCCATAAGGACGTATGCTTGTGCATCAACCCTAGATTGGCGTTTCCACTGAAGACAGAATTAGGTGAGGTTGTTAGCGTCACTGCTCCATCCAGCTCTCGTGATGCAGAGGAATGTCTACACTTAGCTGATCATGCATGGAACAGGGTTGCGCATCAACGATTTACAGTCTCTTTTGCAATCAATGGGATATTTAAAAATAGCAGGTATGTGCTTTGAGTTCTTGTAGACCAAGAGGTACGATTTTCTCATGACCAATCAATGGACTGCAGTGTTTGTAGCTCTACCTTGAAGCATCAGTTCAGTGGGCTAGGTACATCAACAGAGGGGCAATGAAAACACAGGTCAGAATGTTACGGATCTGTTGGCATCACACTCAACTTTTGACAATGGAAACGCAAAAATAACTGTTCTAATGTGTAATGAACTGAACATGACCAAACTGTTTGGTGGAAACGAAGCTCATGTAGTAAAAAAAAAAAAGGAAAAAAAAACAAACAATCAATGCAGCTTTAAACCAGAACAATACTATAAGTTATTATTTTACGCCACTTTTGGACACCTTTACATAATTAGTGCTACAGAACACAGTAGCACCTTTCGGCCAGTACACGGAAAGTATTAAGGTTGGATACCCAGTTCTAGGCAACAGAAGCCACACGGTTTGCACAAGCTATAAATGAACTATAGCCATACAAGATGAATGTTTGCACAACTTTTGACTCCAGTCTGCATATCTAAACTTAGACTGTTTTGATAATTCAGATAATTTCTATTCCATTAAACTCATTCCATGAGATTTTAGCATCCAAGACATAAATAGACACATGATGATTCATTCCTAAAATATCTCTCAGCCTTTTGATTTGATCGCTTTAAGAGACTAGCTACAGTACTAAGAGATGTTTGGTTGCAGATACAGTCGCGCCTTCATGTGTTTGATGCACAGATAAAAGGATCACACTGGCCTGCCTCCCTCTCACTGTCTGTTGTTACCGAGTGTTGTAGGCACCCTGATGCTACCACCAAGCAACAAAACCTGAACATCTCATGTATCCTCTAGGCTATTAAATGAGCATCGCCATGCCCAAGTGTAAATGAAACACAGCCTTCATTTGCAAGAGTGAAGCATAACCCATGTTTATTTTGATATCTGGTGTGCTTGTGGAATCCCTGCATTGACGCTCCATTCATATTTTGTATATATGTGGCTTTTAAAGAGGCTCAATGCAATGTTGTGGTTTCTTAAAACATTTCAGCACCTTACCAAGAGCTATGGCTTTCCCAATGTCCCACATATACTCGACATTGGTAAACTAGATGTGTGCAATAATAGGAAAAAAAAAAAAAAAGTGTTGTCCTCCCGGATGTTGTTCGTTTTTTGACGCAAGCGTCTCATCTTGCATTCCTTTGGTTTTGAGCATGGGGGCTGGATCAGCAAGTAGTTTGTTGCTAAAGCCATCAACTGATACAAAACCAGCACTGAGAGTGACCAGAGCACATCACTGGCAGGTCAGAGTGTTCATCAACTCACTACATGATACTCCTTGTGTAACCTGCAGTGTCAAAGTTCATGCACAATGGCAATAAAAAGACTATTGGTTGTTTTGTCCACTTCTTAGTGTATGTGTGTCTGTGATAAGAGCGTCTGTGAGCATCACTACTGATATCAAAAATACCCAGGGTGTGTACCCTTCAACATCTGAATGTGATGTACTGGGTGAAACTTGTGACCCAAGGTTAAAATGATCAAACCTTCGCAGTTATGTTGAGGTACTTATTTAATGTTTGTGTTAAAATAAGGACTTAAGTGGTGTAAAGGGAATTGGGGGCTAGAGTGACCTAAAAAGGCAGGTGATGCAATTATGAAATTTTGTGTTTGTTTGACTCACACAGACTTTTTTGCTCTTTTTACTACGTCAGTTGCTCTGAGCAGTACATCTATTGCAGACACCAAGGAGTGACTTTGACGTTGGTATCATATGCTGAGGGGTGTGATAAAGCATTGGTTTCGAAATAATAATAAAATGATAAAAAAATAAAAATACTAAAGTAGTAAAAGTAGCAAATTGATTGAATTATACTATAGTATTTTGTCCAAAATAGCAAAAAAAAAAAAAGTAATAGTGTAGTATGTCATCCAAAATAGAGTAAAAATGTCATACTATACTATGTCGTCTGTGATAATGCAAAACATAATCAGCCAAAATAGCAAAAATAAGTCATTCTAGAGAATGTTGTGGAGAATGGCATAAAAATGTTATTCTGTAGTACATTGTCAAAAATTGCACAAAAATGTCAAAGTATAATATGTCGTCCAAAGTAGCACAGCAAAGTCATACTATACTGTGTCGTCCAAAATATGACAAAAAAGTCACACTATAGTACATGGTCCAAAATATGACAAAAAGTCATACTATAGCATGTCGCCAAAATATGACAAAATGTCCATCCATCCATCCATCCATCCATCCATCCATCCATCCATTTTCTTCCGCTTCTTCGGAGTCAGGTCGCAGGGGCAGCAGCCTAAGCAGGGAAGCCCAGACTTCCCTCTCCCTGGCCACTTGGTCCAGCCCTTCCCGGGGGATCCCGAGGCATTCCCAGGCCAGCTGAGTGACATTCTCTTTCCAGCGTGTCCTGGGTCTACCCAGGGGCCTCCCACCGGTGGGACGTGCCCTGAACACCTCACCAGGGAGGCGTCCGGGAGGCATCCTAATTAGATCCCCAAGCCACCTCATCTGGCTCTTCTCAACGCGGAGGAGCAGCGGCTCCTCCCGGATGACCGGGGTTGTCACCCTATCTCTAAGGGAGAGCCCAGCCACCCTACGGAGGAAACTCATTTCAGCCGCTTGTACCTGCGATCTTGTTCTTTTGGTCACTACCCAAAGCTCGTGACTATAAGTGAGGGAAGGAACGAAGATCAACCAGTAAATCGAGAGCTTTGCTTTTCGGCGCAGCTCCCTCTTCACCACGACAGATCTGGACAGATCCGCATTACTGTAGACGCTGCACTGATCTGCCTGTCGATCTCTCGCTCCATCCTTCCCTCAAAGCTCTGGCACCGGTCATACAGGGAATAGACAGCCTGTATCGGGGGTCCGAAACCCCATATTCCTGGAGAACCCCCCACAGGACTACCCGAGGGACACGGTCAAATGCCTTCTCCAAGTCCACAAAGCACATGTGGACTGGTTGGGCAAACTCCCATGCACCCTCAAGGACCCTGCCAAGGGTCCACAGCTGGTCTACAGTCCCACGACCGGGGCAAAAACCACATTGCTCCTCCTGAATCCAGGGTTCAACTGTCCGGTGGACCCTCCTCTCTAGTACCCCTGAATAGACCTTACCAGGGAGGCTGAGGAGTGTGATCCCCCTTTAGTTGGAACACACCCTCCGGTCCCCCTTCATAAAAAGAGGGACCACCACCCTGGTCTCCCAGTCCAGAGGCACTGCCACCGATGTCAAGCAATGTTGCAGTCATGTCAACCACAACAGCCCCACAACATCCAGGGCCCTGAGGAACTCCGGGCGGACCTCATCCACCCCCGGGCCCTGCCACCGAGGAGCTTTTTGACCACCTCGGAATCCTCAGCCCCAGAGATGGAAGAGCCCACCCCCGAGTCCCCAGGCCCTGCTTCCTCACCGGAAGGCGTGTCGGTGGGATTGAGGAGGTCTTCGAAGTATTCCTTCCACCGATCCTCAACGTCCCGTGTCGAGGTCAGCAGCGCCCGTCCCCACCATACACAGTGTTGAAGCCGTCCAGAAGTTGTTCTCCATGGCCTCACTGAACTCCTCCAACACCCGGGCCGTGGCCTGCCGGTACTTGTCTGCTGCCTCCGGAGTCCCACAGGCCAAGAAGGCCCGATAGGACTCCTTCTTCAGTTTGATGGCATCCTTTACCGCTGGTGTCCACCAATGGGTTCAGGTGTTGCCGCCCCGACAGGCACTGACCACCTTACGGCCACAGCACCGGTCAGCCGCCTCATCAATGGAGGCACGGAACATGGCCCACTCGGACTCAGTGTCCCCCGCCTCCCCCGAGACATGGTCAAAGCTCTCCCGGAGGTGGAACTTGAAGCTCCTTCTGACGGGAGACTCTGCCAAACGTTCCCAGCACACCCTCACAATGCGTTTGGGTCTGCCAGTTCTGACTGGTGTCCTCCCCCACTATCGGAGCCAACTCATCACCAGGTGGTGATCGGTTGACAGCTCCGCCCCTTTGGCCCCCTCCTACGGGTGGTGAGCCCACGGGAAGGAGCCTCTTTGGGCTGTGCCTGGCCCCATGGGTAAAGGCTCGGCCCCAGGACTGGCTCAGGGGGAGGGCCCCGGTGACCCACGTCCGGGCAAGGGACGATTTTTCTTTTTCATCATAAGGGGTACGGTGAGCTACACTTTGTCTGGTCCCTCCCCCTAGGACCTGTTTGCCATTGGTGACCCTACCAGGGGCATAAAGCCCCCGACAACCGAGCTCCTAGGATCACTGGGACACACAAACCGCTCCACCACGATAAGGTGGTAGCTCAGGGAGGATGTCATACATAGTATATTCTCCAAAACTGGCCAAGAAATTCATACTGTAGTACAGTATGTCCTCCCAAATTTGACAAAAAAGTCATACTATAGTTTGCTGTCCAAAACTGTCATCCAAAATATGACTGTTAAAAACTCCCTGTTATCCTGTCAGGACTACATTTCCCAGCAGCCCTAGCTTGGTCATGGACACTATTCCCAGCGCTGTTACAGTAGTCTAGCCTGTCCTCTGCTGCTGCCTGCTGAATGCCGGCTCCTAAAAGTGGACTGTGTGTGCTCTATCCTTTTGTGAAGACTAGTGTGCGTCTATATGACAGCCACACCCACACATAGTCAGGTCCTGATGTTCACAACCCATCATACCTATAATTCCATTCCCATGTAATTCAGCGATTCCAAAGACTGTTGTTCCATCCCGGTAGTGGTAAATGAAGACTTTGTGGATTTAATCTCCGGATCACCATCTGACCGAGGAAGAATCAAGTGTCACACAATTCCACCAGCTACTAGACATACCCGGTGCTTTATAAAGTGGTCCTTCATGCTGGATTCCGAGCTTCACCTGTATTCATACAACATGGCTACATCCAGGGATTATGATGAACCAACAAGTCCCCATCCCAGTCAATCCATAGAATTCTCTGGACATCTGGAGGACTTTGAGCTGTCCTATCCTACAAGACAAAATTTACCACCTACAATGCATGAGGAATATATAACAGAATCGTTGAACTCCAGCTACAGCAAGAAGCAGGACATAGAGGAATTCAGATGGCAAAGGATGGAGATCCGGGAGCTCCAGCTGACAGTGGGTGAGTGAACTCAGTGAACGAGTAGAGTGTCTGGAGCAGGTTGCCTCTGGGCACAGAGAGACACATTGCCCATGGAGAGATTTGCGACTTGTTGTGCAGAGTGAGACAAGACGGGTTCAGGATATTGAGAGAATATGTGGGCAGGCGCAGATGACATCAGCACCTCAAGGTCTGATCCCTGATTCTACAACTGCACATGCCTGGCCCCTAGCAGCACCTCTTATGGTGCTGGTAGATCCTCATCAGCCCTAAGGATGGCTTCATCATATCCTGATTATTTCCTCAGGCCTGTGTAACCAGCGCACCCTGAGCCCCACATTACAAATCATGTTGTACCTCAGCAAGCACCACAGAGAGAAATGACACTTGTAGTGTTGCAGCTGCCCATAGCTGACATGACACTAGGACCTCAAGCAGTTCCTGCTAGGAGATGGACGGAAACACTCTGCTGACAACTGCACCTTGAAGAAAGCATGCAGTACTTGTGGCAAACAACACCTTCTCGTGCTGCACAACCTTGCCAAGACAAAAGAGCAGAATCCTAAGCACTGCCTCCAGTGTGATCTATGTTGACCAATTTAGTCACTCTGGCAGTTATGTTGAAAGTGGTTTGAGTTCAGCTACACAATGTAAGAAGACAATGGACACTTTTGCAGTGCTGGACGATGGTTCCAGGGTACCATAATACTTCCAGCAGCAGTCAAGTTCCTCGGTCTGAAGAAGCAAGATGAAGTGCTGGCCCATCCGTCAGGATGTTCTACATCTCAACAGCGGGAGCATCACCTTGGAAATATCCACCAAAGCCAAGCCCAAGGTGAGACATAGAATAGTGAATGCCTTCACTGCTGACCAGTTGGCTTTAGCTGAGCAGTCCTGCCTGATAGAAACCCTCAAGAACAGCTACAGCCACCTTCATGGACTACTTCTTAAAGACTTTAGCCAGATAAAACAATTGATCCTGATTGGATCTGACAACACTCACGTCATCACCCTGGTCTGTGACGTGCTCTGCGGACAGCAAGGGGGACCGGTGGTTGTCTGTACTGAGTTGGGTTGGGCACTCCAAGGACCTGCTAGTGTTCTACCACAACAGGTTGATGAGTGTGTTTGTTTACACTCTTCTTTCATCCCGCGGACTCCAGACCTCTACAAGAAAGTAGAATGGCTGTGGCAGATAGACATTCTGCCCCTCAGGAATGAGAAAGACTTGACATGCTTGAAAGAAGATCAACAGGCTATGGATCTGCTGGGGTCAAAGACCATTCATGTATCAGTCCATGGAGTCAAGCAATACGCCACCCTGTTACTGAGGCGGAAAGAATTCTCCCACCTTCAGGCATCTCCAGGCACAGTCATGGCTCTTCTTAGAGCTACTGAACGTTGGATGCTGAAGGACAGTTAGCGAACTGAAACACATAACCAAGAGATCCACAAGCTGGAAACGTCTGTTTATGTAGTATAGCTACCTTCAGAATCAGTGAACAGCTCGACTAAATTCTAGTGCCTCCCGCACCATGTTGTGTATCACAACAATAAAGCTGGCATAGTCTTTAATTGCTCCTTTGAGTACCAGCAAACCGTCCTCAACCGTCTCCTCTTGGCAGGCCCTACAGTAATGCCATAGGAGGTTGTCCAAAACATGAAAAATATGTAATACAAAAGTGCGTCCTCAAAAATATGACAAAAAAGTCATAATAGAGTATGATGTCCAAAACGGCAAAAAAAAAAAAAATGCTATTCACATGCTATACTATGACGTTTGCGGTCAGTTTTTCCACATACTATATTATGATGTTTTTGGCCATGTTTTCGACATTCTATACTGTGACATGTCTCGACATGCTATTTTCTATGGTTTTCATTTCGCCTTGCTATAGTATCCTTTTTTCAACATGCTATATTGTGGTGTTGTTACCCATTTTTGCATCATTAATTTGATGTATCTGGGCATGCTATTTTATGTGGTTTTCTGCTTTTCTTTGGAGATGTCATATTATGACGTTTTTGCCATACAATAATATGGTTTTTGGCCCTTTTTCAACATGCTGTATTGTAGTGTTTTTGCCCAGCGTTGCAAGCTTCTATATGTCTCATGATGCCATACAAAGTGGTTTTTGGGTGTCATATTTTGGCATTTTTCGCCATACTATACGATGGCATTTTCGGTCATTTTTTAGACATGCTACATTATGGTGTTTTTGGCTGTTTTTCCAACCTTCAATGCTATGACATGTCTTAGCATGCTATTTAATGTGGTTTTCACCTGTTTTTTGAAAACATATTTTGTAATTTTTCATCATACTATACTATGGCATTTTTAGGCATTTTTGGCCATTTTTCAACATGCTGAATTATGGAACCGAAAAACAGCTGAAAACCTGAGTTACACAAAGGGGTGTTCTGAAAAAACATCCAAAAATGGCCCCCAAACCAATAAAATAACACGTTGAAAAAATCACACAAAAAAGCAAGACAATAGTAGGGTGAAAACTGTCAAAATTTGGCATGTCCAAAAATAGCTAAAAAGCACTTCGTATAGTATGTAGTAGCTTGTTAAATTATACAGTGTTGAAAAAACATTCAAAAACAGCCCAAAAACCAATAAAATAGCATGCTGAAAAGATGACCAAAAAAAAACCCCAAGGCTATAGTAAGGCGAAAATGTCAAAATTTGACATGTCCAAAAAACAGCTGAAAACGACCTAGCATAGCATGTAGAAACTTCTTATAGCATGCACTGTTGAAAAAACATTCAAAAACAGCCCAAAAACCAATAAAATAGCATGCTGAAAAGATGACCAAAAAAAAACCCCAAGGCTATAGTAAGGCGAAAATGTCAAAATTTGACATGTCCAAAAAACAGCTGAAAACGACCTAGCATAGCATGTAGAAACTTCTTATAGCATGCACTGTTGAAAAAACATTCAAAAACAGCCCAAAAACCAATAAAATAGCATGTTGAAATAATGACCAAAAAAAAAAAACCCAAGGCTATAGTAAGGCGAAATTGTCAAAATTTGACATGTCCAAAAAACAGCTGAAAACGACCGAGCATAGCATGTAGAAACTTCTTAGCATGCACTGTTGAAAAAAACATTCAAAAACAGCCCAAAAACCAATAAAATAGCATGTTGAAAAAATGACCAAAAAAAAAATCCAAGGCTATAGTAAGGCGAAAATGTCAAAATTTGACATGTCCAAAAAACATCTGAAAACCACCTAGTATAGCATGTAGATGTTCTTATAGCACGCACTGTTTGAAAAAACATTCAAAAACAGCCCAAAAACCAATAAAATAGCATGTTGAAAAAAGAACCAAAAAAAAAAACCAAGGCTATAGTAAGGCGAAAATGTCAAAATTTGACATGTCCAAAAAAACAGCTGAAAAACCACCTAGTATAGTGCATGGGGAAACTTCTTTATAGCATGCACTGTTGAAAAAACATTCAAAAACAGCCCAAAAACCAATAAAATAGCATGTTGAAAAATGACCAAAAAAAATCCAAGGCTATAGTAAGGCGAAAATGTCAAAATTTGACATGTCCAAAAAAAAACAGCTGAAAACCACGTAGTATAGCATGGAGAAACTTCTTATAGCACGCACTGTTGAAAAAACATTCAAAAACTGCCCAAAAACCAATAAAATAGCATGTTGAAAAGATGACCAAAAAAAAAAAAACCCAAGGCTATAGTAAGGCGAAAATGTCAAAATTTGAGATGTTCCAAAAACAGCGTAAAACCACTTAGTATAGCATATAGAGGTGTGTTTCCATATACAGTGTTTTGAAAAAACATCCAAAAACAGTAAGATGTTGAACCAATAAAATAGCATGTTGAAAAAAATGACCAAAAAAGCAAGGCTATAGTAAGGCAAAAATAGCAAAATTTGACATGTTCAAAAAAACAGCTGATAACCACCTAGTATAAGCATGTAGAAACTTCTTATAGCATGCACTTTTGAAAAAAACATTCAAAAACAGCCCAAAAACCAATAAAATAGCATGTTGAAAAAAATGACCAAAAAAGCAAGGCTATAGTAAGGCAAAAATGTCAAAATTTGACATGTCCAAAAAACAACTGAAAACACCCTAGTGTAGCATGTTAGAAGCTTGTTACAGTATACAGTGTTGAAAAAACATCCAAAAACAGCCCCCAAACCAATAAAATAGCATGTTTAAAAAATGACAAAAAAAGCAAGACAAAAATGTCAAAATTTGACATGTTCAAAAAACAGCTGAAAAACAACTTAGTATAGTATGTAGAAGCTTGTAACAGTATACAGTGTCGAAAAAACATTCAAAAACGGCCCCAAACAAATAAAATAGCACATTGAAAAAATCATCAAAAAAGCGAAAATGTCAAAATTTGACGCCAAAAAAAACAGCTTAAAACCACTTATTATAGTATGTAGAGGCATGTGATAGCATACAGTGTTGGAAAAACATCCAAATTAGTTCTCAAAAACCCATAAAACAGCATGTTTAAAAAATGACCAACAAAGCAAGGCTATAGTGTGTCAAAATTGTGAAAGCCTGACATTTCCATAAAACAACTGAAAACCACTTAGTTTAGCATGCAGAGGCATTTTATAGTATACAGTGTTGAAAAAATATGTAAAACGTTCCCAAAAATTCCATAAAATAGCATGTGAAAAAAAAATGACCAAAAAAGCAATATTATAATATGGCGACAAATGTCAACATATAACACATCCAAAACATAGCTGAAAACCAGTTTATATAGCCTGCCGAACATCTAATAGCACAGAATGTTTCACAAACGCCCACAATCGCTATAATATAGCATGTTGAAAGAAGGATCAAAAAAATGCCACACTGTAGTATGGCGATAAATGTCAAAAAATGACTTGTCCAAAAAACAGCTGAAAACGACATAGTTTAGCATGCTGAGACACGACATAGCATAGAAGGTTCCAAAAATGGACAAAATTACCATAGTATAGCACATCGAAAAAATTACAAGAAAAGGCATACTTTAGTTTGGTGGAAAATGTCAAAATATGAATTGTCCAAAACACAGCTTAAAACCCCATAAAATATAGCATAGCAACAATGTCGCAATATTGTTTGATACCCAAAATAGCATTAAAAATTCATTGTGAAGAATGTCAAACAAAATAGCAGATAAAAAAAATTAAAATAGCGTTTAAATCAGAGGAAACATATTTTGAGTGAAAAATAGTTTAATAATATTACAAAATGCACAATAGGATGAGAAATATTGGTGATAAGACCCTTTTGTGACATTTAGGGTCTAGCGATGCCATGCCATCAATAATTGAGGACTGGACTGCAGGACTGAGCAGTGGATGTGCTGTAGACTGGATCTGAATTTGAAGGAGGACAATCCCATGTGTTTGTCCTGCAAATACAACTGACAGCAACAATGAAGACAACCATTTTAAATTTGACAGCATATTGATAATGGAAAAGATCTGGTTGGATTACCTGAGGTTAAAACCCTTACTCATCTGAGAGAGTAGGAACTGGAATGGAACAGTGAGTGAAATGATCAAAAAGAGAGTCTTTTAACTGCACATAAATTACAGTATGTCATTCAAAATAGCATAAACATCTCATGGTACAGTATCTTATCCAAAAATAGCAATAAAAAAAAGAACTCTCATATCATAGTTTATCATCCAAAAGAGCATTAAACAAAGTCATAGAACTTTTTTTTTAATGAAAATAAGGATGAAAAAAGTCTTACTATGCTTTGTTGACAGAAATGCCATAAAAAAATAGTATGGTATGTCGACCAAGGTTGCCTAAAAACATCATAGTAATGCATGACTCACAAAATAGAATATAAAATTTTATAGTATAGAATATTTTCCCAAAATGGGTCATGCCATAAGTATGTAATTCAAAACAGAGGTTAAAGGTAATACTATAGTATGTTGTCCAAAACAGCATTAAAACAATTAATTGCACAATGTATTGTCCAAAATGGCAAGAAAACTTCAGACTTTGGACAAAAGTCTTAGGTCTTAGTCTTTGGTCAAAAACAGCAGAATAAAGTCATACTATAGTATGTTTCTTAAATGGCAGAGTATGTCACCCAAAAATAACATAAAAAGTAACACTATAGTATGTCATCCAAAATAACAAAAAAAAAATAGCATGAAAAAATCATACTCCAATAGGTCGTCCAAAATAACATTAAAATATCATACCAAATTTTTCGTCCAAAATAGCTTAATAAAGTCATTGTAAAGTATGTCTTCCAAAATATCATAAAAACCTAGTACAGTATGTCATCCAAAATAGCATAAAAAATCAAATTATTCAAATGGCATACAAATAATGTTCATACAGTTTGAAATTCACTTGTGACCTTTGACAAATACTTAATATTATGTATAAAATGTTTAATTAAATTAAAATCAATTAAAATTATAGCATTAGTAATGATCATTTCATTATTTGCCAACAGCAAAGTAACAAATAAACTATGACTTAACTATCAATTTACCATTTATTACTACTGGTTATTATAAAGTGTTACAGATGACGTTTACCATACTGATGACCTTTAACCTGTTATTTCTTAACTGCTTGTTTAGAGTCCATTTTTGTTTTCAATTTTTTTACACATTTGAAAAAAAGAGAAAAATGTTTAAATTTTTTCTAAATAAATAATAAAAATTATAAAATAATCCTAATATTAAATTATTTATTGGCAGTTAAATTAGACAATAATTATATTATTTACTTACACATGCAAAAAGGGTCAACAACAGTTGATTCCACCTCCAGTGTTCAAAAAAACTACTACTATTATATTCTGATGACATTTTTCCTAACTATAAAATATGAACAATTACAATTTAATGACAAAATGCTTATAGAAAAAAACAAGTTATTTCGGATATAGATTCTCCTATAACAGAACAACTGTAACAGTCGTATACAGTCTAGTTTTGATATAAGCCTTTTATTCCAGATACCTATTTGACAATAATAAAATCTCACAAACACCTGTTTTGGAATAATGCATTTTCTGATATATATTAATAGAATTATCCAGCAGATGGCAGTAGACAACCACAGTACTGCTGGAGCTGAAGCAGATTCCTTGTGAAGAAACTAAAATGTCCCCATCATTATTTTGTGAAATGTTAAAACAGTTAATACATTTTACAGTTGCAGTGCATTATTGCGAATACTATACAAATAATTTTGGCACAGAATTGGGGCAGGAAATAGAAACATTCCCTTGCTTGACAGGAGAAATGTTACTCTAAAATGCAGATTGTCTAAGAGGAAAACCATTGTTGGCCCTGTTTCAACTGCTAATCGGCTTTGTCACAAACTCGATTCTCCGTGCTAATCTCAACCTCCCAGCACATCCTAACTGGGCACATAGAACAAAGGTAAGACTCTTTTAAAGTCAAATTAGGGAGCAAAAAGATGCTTGTAATCCTCTGTTTCCTGTAGCCGTCTTAGCAATGCTGCTGTTTCTCCATTCAGACGCAGCTGCATGCTAAATCTAATCCTTATTTATCAAAGACAAAACAATAACGGAACACATCGAATCATGCTCAAGCACACACAACCGACGCGCGTGTATGAAGACATTCAAAGTTGCTATCACACAGGTTGGTTTGCCCTTCACTCTGAATTCACACACCGTCCAATCAAGCCTTTAAATTAGCGGGTAGTTAGTGAGAGTTGTCCCCAATCAGAGCCCTCTCATTCAGCCAATCAGTCCTGCTGACACCAAGGCACAGCTCAGAGGTTAAACACACACTTCCACAGTGCTGCTATAAACAGATCTGCATAGGAGATTTTTGTTGTTGTTGTTGTTTTCTTTACCCACTGGTTTTATCCACACTCTAATGAAAACACAGATTAAAAGCTGAGATGTACAAACATTCTTGGAGGCAGAAATCATTTTATAGTTGGAACAGGCAGAGTGACAGTTTTTTTTTTATAAGTGACAACGCTGGAAAGACGTGACATTGGTGGAAGCCGATGTACCCTCATCGTCCTATCGGAGTTTGGGTGGCAAAAGATGGACATTTCAACCATTTATCCATTGCTTTAACTGTCTGGTGTGTAGGATTTAGGTGCATTTACTGGCAGAAAAGGAATATTATATTCATAATGACCTGAAAATATAAAAAGAAGTTTTAAATTATCTTAGAATGAGGCGTTTATATTGTTCATACCTACATAAGGAGCAGGTCCTCTTCCATGGAGTCCGCCATCTACTGAATCCCAAAAGTAAGTAGCCCCTTGAGGCTGGCTCCAAAATAAAGCCAACCCTTATACAGGCCTATGCTAAAATGTCCAACTTTACAGCAGAAGAAACGTGTTTACAGTCTGGTACAAAAATGATTTTGGTTTCTATAGCTATCTGAAACATTCATGACAATTGTACAGGGGGTGAATTAATTTTTTTATAACTCACCCGTTTACATTTCATGAAGTCCCAAAGTTACGCATATTTAAGGACGTGGCCTCGTAAGTGACGGGTTGTCAGATCCACTCCTCGCTCCTCCACAGCTCCACTCACTCGTCCAAATATGGTCACTTCCAGCCCCTGATGTCATCAGTCGAAGTGCAAAACTTGAGCCTTCAAAACAGGAGTCCAAAAAACAATAGGTGACATCAGAGTAGCTACTTCCATTATTTTTATAGTCTATGGATGCTACTAAATCGTACACAATGGACCTTTAGGACTTTTTTTGCAAGATTGCCAGAAAGTTTTCATTGACTTTAAATATACACTTAACACCTCAACACTTGGTGTTTGGTGGGAGGCGTGTCCTTTGAAATCATAGCTAGAGGGTTACTGTTTATTGTGCCATTAAACACCACACCAATTTGTACTACAGCAGCCGGGAATCACATTAGAGTATAATATCTAGAAGAAAATGTAATCTATCACTCACACACACAATCAATAGGGCTGCAGTAAACAATTATTTTCATTGTCAATTAGATTTTTTTTTCTCAAATAATCAATTAGTTGTTGTTGTCAATAAAATTCCAGAAAATTGCGAAAAATGTTGCACCCAAATTCATACATTGCTGCAAACATGTGACCAATACACCTGAGAGTAAACAAGAGAGACGCATGTTTGATACCATGCGAACTTTGATTTTAAGGTATGTCCTGTTTCTTTTCTTAAACAAAACCACAGTGACTTTACTTGCCTAAACCTAAACAGACACAACCATTTGACCTATACCACTGTAACTTTTATTGCCTAAACCTTCATAACTGTATGCTAATTATGTAACTATGTTAAGGACATAACGTCATTCATGGGGCATTAATTTGTATAATATTATACAAACTTTTGTGCTCGCATTTTCATAAAGCATCCTATGACCCGTTCTTTGAAAACACATTGAACACATTATGTTATGTTATTGTTATGCAACATACCTATTATAACCCAACCATTTTTTCTAAACCTAAGCAAGTGGTTTTGTTGTGCTTAAGAATGTGTCTTGCATTGCTTTGAGACTACTTTGAGAGAGGGTGCGACGAAGCATCTGTTTTTGACGATCTGGAATGAAAACGGATTGCAACCGGAGTCATCACACTCGATGCCAACGCTCTTATGTTACACGTCATGGCTCTTTTGCTTCCAAAATCCCTGCATGCTATCTAAAATCACACATTGGGGCTGCATTATGCCAGCTCTCTTTGGCTCAGTTTAAAAAAGAAAAGTAAAAAAAAAAGTTTTGGGTGCTCTGTTTAAAAAGGCCTATTGTCTCCCTGATACCTGAAGCAACATGCCCTCACCACTTCAGCCCTGTCTTTGTTTTAATGCAGAGCTGTTTTAAGTCTGAATGTCCCCTTTGGCAAAAATCTGTGACAAAGGATTGCAAAATTTTAGCTGACTTTGTGGTTGCCTTCTTTTTTTGCATAGTGTTACTGCACTAACTTTTCTTTTAATATGCCTCAAATAAAAGGGGGTCTACCTACCATTTAGGCATTGTGTTCCTACAGCTGATCCACTTTCTACTGGATTCTTCAGCATTTGATTACATGACTGTATCATGGATAATGAATGCCATGAGGAAGTCATAGGTATGGCCCACTTTGGAACATGGAACAGGAAATGTTTGTCCGGCTAAAATTCCCCACCTCCATTAATAACAAAGCATATAGGGATGGTTATAGCATGGTATTATATGGGAATGCAGCCAGACAGACATGAACATACTCTAAAGTTTCATCCCCCTCCTATTTAAATGAGTTTATTCCCCATGTGGCCATAGCTCTGTGAACTGAGTCTAATGTGTCAAATCTGTCAAATATTCAGTACAATGCTGAAGGAAGCTTTTGTAATAGTGGAGGAGCCGGCGGCCAGCTCGGCATCTCTGGAGACGGTGGCCGGCAGAGTGGACGGACTGTCAGATTCAGCTCTTTTGTGTGTCCGTCTCGTCTCGTGGGCCCATTGTGGAGGCTGGACAGGCTGATCCCACCTCGAGAATCCAGCCGTCCTCCCTGCCTTGTATGCATGTCAGCCTTCCCCAATTCCCTGGGAGGGATTTCATCGCACCCCCCTCTCCCGCCCCTTTTCAAATCAGACGCCTTGAATGCTACACTGATCAAGGAAAAATAATCAACTGCCCTTTTGTTTTAGCAGCCGTTTCAACGGGATAAAATAAACGTATGGTAATGAAGCCTTATCGTGTGTGGTTCAGACGGTGGGTGTGATGTGATTTGCCTTCCAGTGGCGTGGAGCCGTCCAGCCGAGGCTCCCCGCTGCGAGCTAAGGCCTGCAGCCAGCTGACGGAGCTCCAGCACATTCTAATGCTGCTGCTTCTTCTTCCACTGTTTTGAAGCCCTATACAACTCCTACCAAGTTTACTAATATTACATGTTTTATGGATGTGGACAGTAACAACATGATAGCTATCAGTTCTATTCTAGGGTTTGAGGAAAACATTGTCTTTGCAGTTTTTAACCACAAGTAAAAGTAAATACAACACGATTTTAAGTAAGCCTGATATGAAGTAAGCAACCTCAGGTGCTGAAAAATAAAGCTAATTGCCAAAAACCGCAGTTCCTCTAATGGCCACTTGAGGCTGGCTCCAACAGTGAGTTAATCTCCACATTTCTAAAAAAAAGTGCCCAGTAAAAGTGCCCATTGTTACAGCAGAAATAAACATGTTTACAGCCTGGTACAAAAAAGGTATTGGTCTCTATATTTATACACTTATTTGATTATTATTAGGCTTAAAGTTATGCATAATTAAGGGCATTGCCACTTTGAGTTCCTACCATGGTGACAACATTGGTTAGGAAATTTAAGCATGGCATAACCTTAGATTCATATCATGCTGCTGTCATTATGTCAGTGCATTTTCAGTTCATGAAAGTTGATTGTAACATCTTCAGTGCCTAAACATAAGCTGTGTTCGAAACTGTCCCCTATCACATATATTAGATTAGATTCGATTAGTTTATTGTCATTGCACAATAGAAGTACATTACAACGAAAAGGAGTTGGCATCTAACCAGAGTGCAAATAAACAGTAAAGGTCACTTTATAGTGTAATGGCTTTTAATGCCGAACATGACACTGAAATTTTGGTCACCTGACGTCGACCTGAATTCAACCAAATATGAACGTCTAAAGACACTGATGGCGAGCTGGGTAAGCATTAGCATGAGCATTTTTACAGTTAACCATTGCTGTAAATGCACCGCGCTAACCATGCTACCTTCCCTTCAATTATGGTTACTTATGGCTCTAAAAATCCAAGATGGCGACAGTAAAATGCAAAACTCAGGGCTTCCAAAAGGAAGTCTACAAACCAATGGGTGACATCGTGGCTATGTCCACTATTTTATCAAGTGTATGTGATGAACACAGATACATTCCCTCCACCTGCTGTGTGTGCTGTATGTAAGGGCCAGTGTGGGTTGCGGCCCCTGAGTCACTCCTCGAAGGTGTGTGTTTGAGCGAGAGAGTGGGGTGATGACCCTGAGAAGGGCTTCATTTAAATGAAGCTGCTACACAATGTGAGATTACACTCCGGGGTGTGTGTAGGACACGCTCTGCTCATACAGAGCCAAACCAGCCGAGAAGATAAAGATGAGAAAACGCAGGAAAATTACAGCGCTCCTTGGTGCTATCACCCCACGGCAGAGCTGGAGGTGAGAGATAGAACTGTACTAAAAATGCTGGGCAAAGAAGAACGACCTTTCACAATATTATACACAGGCAGCAAGCTGAGCATCAGTATCTGTCCTCGGCACCATGCTCTGCTTAAATGGCTGTTTTTCCTCAATGTCAGCCCGCTGAGTTTTGCTGTAAAGACACCAACCAACAAAAATCAGCATCAAAACGGCTTCCTGAAATGTTATCAAAGTCATCATGTTTAGGAGATGTTTAAACTTTCCTTTTTTCCTCACAATGGCTTGAAGGGGCCCAAATAACACAGAATGCATAAACACATAAATGATGCAAATGACACATAAATGACTCTTTTTGCTCTGTACGGAGGGAAGTATCTGTCTCTTTAGCTGCTAAATGCTCCGCTATCTTAACCAGCTAGCCTCTAACTGTGTCTGACCAACACGTCACATATTGCCACTTTGTCAGTGGACTTCCACATCTTCATATTACGCTCTACGTATCCCTCTGCATTTGTATTTGATGTTCAGGGATGCTACCTTCGATGCAAATACTCTATGTGTATGTGGCCTGTGGGTATTCTGTTTAAACAAACTGAAAATATCCTGTATTACTAATTGTTAAGAGGACCTTAACACCCTGTTGTAGCTCGAGGATTTAGCCTAGCATATCTTTACGCTATTTTCTACTGATTTACACAAAATCTGAGGACTTGGAGGTGTGGAGCACAGGGCAACGTTACAGATTTTGGTTTGTTGATTTTCATTTAAAGAACGGCCATTGTAATGAAGGGGATAGTGGATGGTTTGTCACTTTGGCAAGATGCTTGCCAAGCTGCAAACCAAACCCTAACCCTAACCCAGGTGAGTTTTATTTATGCCTAAACATAACCACTCATTAACCACAGTGTTGTTAGAAAGGTGAAGTTTCAGCATATTGGCTACAAAATAACATACAAATGTAACAAATCTGTGGTTCACAGGAATCTACAATGCAAACATTTTTATGCCGATTGGATTGCTTGACTTTGGATATAATCGCCTCATCTGTGACTGCAAAATCAAGACAACTTTCTCATTTAAGTATTTTCTTGTGATTTCAAGAGATGCCTCAGTTAAGTAAAAACTCACAAAAATTAAAATGTGTTGAAGTCCAAAAGCGACATTTATTGCTGTGAGATTATAATGTGATTAAATATCAGCGGGGCAAAAATGTCAATATAGATAATCAGAGTGGAGCCTGTAGGTCTGGACACCTCATCATCAAACCCTCTGTATTGTGGACAGGCAGTGAAGTGTATTAGGCCTATATCACTTCAATCAGCCTAACATGATAGTCTCAGCTAATCAGTTAATACAATAATAGCTGGTGGCTGCTGCACCTGGATCAGAGATCATACAGCAGCATGGTGGGAACCGTCAGCGTTCCACTAATTCAGTGATGAATCGGAGCAATTGTGTATTTTATGGCGGCTGAAATGAGCACTGTGGTTGGAGAGGAGCGCAGAGAGGAACAAACCGCTCATAAACAAGCCTTCAGTGACAGATCAGCCAATTCATGGAAATGAATAAACGCCCTTACCTCTACTTGTAAAACCGCCGGTGACCTTTAAATATGTGCAGAGCTGAAGATCGGGGCTCTGCCTCTGGAAGATTATTATAGATTCCTCAGCTTTCTTTTTTCTACGAGCTGCTTTATCTGCAGGCATGGAAAAGTTTTGCGCTTCAGTAGGTATTTTCTAGTACCTGCCATTTTTTAACACCACTGAACAGAGAGGGGTTTAAGGGCAACTATGATCAGATTTGGGAGGACTTTGAAATATTCAAGCAGTTACATGTAAATGACATACAGTATATTTTTGGAATCTTTTTAAGTCTATAAAAAGATGGAATGGCCTTTTATCATTAAGATCTGACACAGGGGGCCAAGGGAGAGTGGAGTTGTGATTGAGAAGAGATACTTCTTTAAAGAGGGTACTTCACACAAAATTAATTAAGAATGTTAGGTACTGAATGATACGACTAACTTTATTACTGTCACTTATGCATCCTAGTTTTATTGCTCACAAAGCTGAGTATAGCCACATGCTGTAAGGATGGTTCAGATTCATGGTCCAAATACAATACGATATGATGCGATACGATGCGATACGATACGATACGATACGATACGATGCGATGCGATGCGATGCGATGCGATATGATACGATACGATACGATACGATACAATACGATATGATACGATACGATGCCATACGATACGATACGATACAATACAACACGATACGATACAGCACGACATGATTCGACAACATACGACACAATATGATACACTTTATTGTCTTTGTTGGAAAATTTGTCTTGGACTTAGATGCTGTGCCTATAAATGCCTTAACAGTTACAATAAAGTAAACTACACATAAACAAAACTGCACCTGGTATTCATTCCCTCCTGTCACCGACATGGTGGTGTGTGCCAGACAAGTGAGCTGAGTTTTTAGATTTACAGTGAGGTTGCCATACCACACTGACATCCAAAATCTGACTAAGCTCTTTGAAACAGCCTGATGAATCCATGTGGTTTCAATGATCCACTGACCTTCTCTTTGGTGCCACATCCACTTTGGTGGCATATACAAGAATCCACCATGTCTTAATAAAAAGCAACCAATCAGAGTGTCTACAGTTTAGCCTAAATGGGCTCAGCTGCACATTTTCCTCCATCTCATAAACCATCCACCTCAGAGGACACTGCTGCTGAGCGCTGCAGACCAGCTCCTGCCATTCTTCTCAAACCTCCAAGGGCGTGCACATCATTGTCAATCACTGCTCGTGCACACATTTCACTGCGAACAACAGTGAAGAAGACACAGAAAAAGACTGACCGCTTTCACTTTCTCTTCACATTTTGTCTCATCTCATGTACTACTAATGTTACTGTTTGATCTGCAAACAAAGGCAATTCTTGTCCTGCACCTTAGCTCACTGAAAAACCCACAAGGGAAAATTGCAGTATCAGTTAGCTTTCTATCAAACAAATCACTGCCTGCCCACTCAAAGAATCAAAGAGTACAGGGGCATTTCTGAGGTATCCTCAAAGATAGTTTTCTTCCTTTAAATAATTAGTTCATCTAAAAATCTCTTTGGCAAGATTTTACTTCCAAAATAATGAATGTTGTGACTTCAGCTGCACTGCAAAAAAAGTCCACGTGAACACAACAAATACAGACATTGCCACGATTAACTGAGCACATTCATTCTCCTCACAGGATGAACCATCACCTGTTTTGTTACTTTAGCACCACCCTCTGGACAAACTCTGAACTTTACACCAGGCATATCGCATACTACACTGTCTACCCTCCATGATCTTTCCTCTGGTACCACTTTCAGGACAACTGTCCATTTTATACCAACTTTATACCAGGATATTTAATAATATGATAAAGCCTTTTGATTTTATTGACCACACAATCCTGCAGACCAGTAGACAAAAAAAAAAAAAAAAAAGAATACGGCAACTTAAAAGTGCTTGTTTTCACTGGCATTTTCTTAAAACATAACACATATTCTGATAGTAAAATATGTTCCCATGCTACTATTTCAAACACAAAGTGCCCAGCATTAGACTGACAATCTTGTTAAGAACCATTACACAACCATATCTTTGTAATATGACAGATATGGTAAATTAATGTTACTCTAGAGTATGATATCCATAGCACTATAATTGCATCAGTTGTATGCTGGTTGTGTAAGGGAAGCCCTTAATGTAAACTGATAAAATCACAAAATATTTTAATTTGAACTTTGCTTTTATCTTTTAATTTGTTAAAACCAAAGCAAACAACTCTGTGCCAGTATTTGGCTTCAAAACCCTGCTAGTCCAACCTGAATGCAAACGCGCCAGTTTCATTAGACATTAAGTAGATTGGTGCATGTAATGTTGGACTACAGGAGATGAAAATAGCCATAAGTCAAAACCAGACTCATAAACAAGCAATGAGGGGGTTTGAGGCTGATGTGGACCCCCCGTCTCCTCAGGAGCCAATCAGGAGGTCTATTTTTAGAGGTTGTGAGCGAAGCACAGTTCGGGCAGCAGATGGTATTTGAGAGGAAGTTGGGTGCAATTTACAGTAAACAGATTTTTTATCCTTGGCAGGTCATGGAGAGAGCTACAACAGTATGGCGATTTAATAAGAGTACTCAAACAAACTCTGGCAGGACAAGACTTAAGTGAGATAGAGTAACCTCAGCGTCAGTCGGAAACAAGCCCCGAAGCCACTGACTTGTTTGCTCTGGCAATTTGTGTATCTTTGGATGCACAAGGTGCATTGAAAAAAAAAAGCTCCACAGCCTGTTATGTTTTTTAAAGAGGAGATACAAGGAATATAACCTTCAAAGAGACACTGTGGAAGGACAGCTAATGATCTGGAATGACACAAAGGGAACATAATGACCAGACATTATTTGTCTGGAATTAAAAGAAATCCACGTCCACATGCTTATGTGAGTTTAAAAAAAAGTGAGGTGATGCATTAAATGTATACTTTATGAACCTAAATCTTTACTGACAAGTGCAGTAAGGACTTGTATTATAGTGTTGGCAGAAAAGCGTTAATCCGGCTATGTTTTGGAACACCTCAGCCTCAGGTTTGTGAAATGAAACCACTGATCTCACTTAAATAATAATCACAAATTCAAATTTATGATACAAGAAACCAAAATAAAAAGCACAAGAGGCTTTTAATATGTACCTTCTGAAGGCAACAACAAAGTACCATGGTGCCATGATGCACTGAACTGAATGAACTAATGGCAAACGTATAAACAATTATTTCCAAATGGTGGCTGCAATGCAACATCATGAGACTGGAAACTATGAGTAAGTCAAATCTAAAGTAATTTAACACAACTCTGAAGTTCGTATCAAGTAATACAAGACTGTGATGTTTGATTTTTCCATCCCCTCCTTAGAAAACAAGCAAAAAAGTATTACATCTGATGGATCTGTAACGCTTAACGAAGTCAGTCAAAAGAACATTAACTGGCAACAATTTGGCAATCAATTAATAGTTTAAGTCACTTATCAAGCAAACATGCCAAACATTTCCACGTCCCTCAGGTTCAAATCATAGATTGTATAAAATAATAGAAGCAACCATGGTGACATCACATATTGGATTGTGGGCTTCTGTTTTGAGATATCAAGTTTGACATTTTGGCCGTCGCCATCTTGGATTGTTGGAGTGACCACATTTGGAGGGAGAAGAGGGTAAAAATAACCCTAGCACTAGCTGCTAACTTCAGCACATTACGTTTACAGCTATGATTAACTGTGATAATGCTAATGCTAATTTTTTGCTGGTGAAAAACAGGCTTAAAACCATTAAACAAAATGTACTTACTTAAAAAAATGAAAATCTGACTTCATAGAGGGTCTTTTAGTACATTAACAACAACAAAAACACTGGGCAAGACTTTTTAGTCAACCAAAACATTACAACTTTCATGAACTAAAAAAATCAAAGAAATAGCAAAAGGTTGGCCATGGCCATGCTTACGTTACTAAACCAACATTGTCGCCATGGTAGCGACTTGTCAACTGAAAGCACTGACATGTCACTCATAGTGGCCCCACCTTTAATTATGCATGACATAAAGCCTCAGTGCCGTTTAGGCTAAACAGGTGAGTTATTCACCCCCAGTGGTTGTCATAAAGGGGGCAATTAGGGAAAAGTTGGGGCTTTTAACATGGGAGTCAATGGGGACTGACAGGCATTTTTAGCCAGCCTTAAGTAGCCATTTGAAGAACTACAGTTTCTGGCACTTCCATGTTGGCTTCATTTTTCAGAATGGGAGGTTGCATTGTATGAATTTGCTCCTTTACATCACTGTAAACTGAATATCTCTGTGTTTTGAACAGCTGGTCAGCAGAACAAAACATTTAATGGTGTCACCAAGATGATTGATATCTATTTTTTTATTCATGTTTAGACTGACCCTTCAGCCAGCCCTCCCAAATCAATAAAGTTTATAGTTTTACCCTACTGTAGCAGACATGGTTGTTTGTTAGCGAACAGCAGCGTGTTTGGACAACATAGCATAAGGAAAGGCAACATGAGTGATGTGCACGCCCTTGGAGGTTTGAGAAGAATGGCAGGAACTGGTCTGCAGCGCTCAGCAGGAGTGTCCTCTGAAGTGGATGGTTTATTAGATGGAGGAAAATGTGCGGCTGACCCTCAGCCATGAGCCTCTGCCCCACCACACACACTCAACTACACATTCATCAGTCAGATACGCTGAGTGTGTGTGTGTGTATAGTTTACCACTGACACATTACCTTCAGATGGTGAATTTACAGCTGTGATTAAACATGTTTCATTGAAAACAAAAATGGGTTTGAACACATCAGACTAACCACAGTGTTTTTCCCATAAAACAGAAGTAGAAATAGAGGAAACCTCCACTCGCAGCAACAGATAACACGAGCAGCATATAATTCTCCATCATCTTATCCACTCCTCTATAGGCTCTTTTACTGGTTGAGGTATTTTGGAGGCACTGTATGTGAGCTGATAATTTTCAGAAGGGAGACAATTCTCGGTTAAGGCTCACTGGTGGGTGATGTCTATGAATTACACCTTCCATAAAGCTGTAATAGGAAGGACAATCAGCAGCTTGTATCTGTGCAGCCTTGCAGGGTATTTACCTTTTTATGTGGGTGTAAATTTGATATGTGCCAAGGGCAAGCCTGTTTCCAGATGTCTTTTGTTTTTGTATTGACTCATAGGGGCACATTTGGTTAACCTTTTAAAAGCAGAGCAAATTGATGTGATTTTTTTAGAAACATAGGGAGATGGAAATTAGCAACTTAAGACATGAGCCAAAAATCAGCTAATTATTGGTAAAAGAAGTCACAAGAAACTCACCTGAAAATAAGCAAAAAACAAAGAAGAAGAAGAATAAAAACAAACATAAAATTGAACTTTAAAAAGTGCTGAGAAATGTAATTCTTTCATGTAGTTTATTATATTTTTTTATGTAAAATCATTTAAATATAAAATTGTTATACTTATAAATATATTTTGGGGGAACATTTTCCCTATATTTGGATAGTTTTGTAATTATCCTCCCCTAATTGATTTAAAACTATTTGTATTGTCATCTTTTACGAATTTCTTGCAATTTGTGGGACATTTCTTGTCAAGTTGGTCATTTCCTTTTTCCTATGTTTTTGAAAGAAATCAAACCAATTTGCTCAGTTTTCAAAGGGTCAAAAAGCTTGGGAAATTCATCTGCACACAGCACAGAAAACTTATATGAAAAGGGTTGAGAAGCAAAATCTAAATAAAATGATCACATTAATTTTATGTTGATTTTAAATATCTGAAGCAGGGTCTATAACCCTAATAGTCACCCCCCAAGATGAACATAAACAGATATTTTATTGCACCAACAACTCAGTAAGAGGGCATTATCATTATAAAACATGCAAAGAATATTTTTACATATGCAGTGGTTACATAATAAATATACTTCTCTTTGGCCCATTAAAATATACCGACCAAGGAAAAAAACTACAGAGTAAAAGTATGGAGCTGTCTGCCTAAAAGCTCTGATTGCACTTGTTGGATCTGTTATAACATCAGCAGGTGCATGAACAGACAGAAATATGAGCTGTTTGTCCAATGGAAAAAAGAATAGAGACAGGTGAACATCTATACAGGTCATATCCAACACAAGGTAGACGTACACATGGACAGGAAATTTTTGTGAAACTTTCATTATATTTTTGGAAATTTTGCATGCAATTTCTGTACTGTGATCTTATTTTCATGGGCCCTTCCTCACAGAGAGGATGTGCCAATCAATCATTGACTGAAGCAGTGAGCAGGCACATCTTTAATGAAGCATAAATCACTGCCTACCTTCTTTAGTGCTAGTAACAACATCTGTATAAACTGGCTTTAATTTTGCAAAAATAGTCTGCAATTCAGAGAAGCATTACAGACATTTGAGTCTGACATACATTAAATATCTAATAGGGCATACACATTAATCTACTTCTAAAGGTCAAAACTATGTTCCCTCAATTTCAGGTTATAAAATGTCATATCAGATTTACACTTATTTTCAGCACAAAGTGCAGTGCAATGTACAAAGCAATAAAACATATGACATTTTTAAAAAGTGTCTCCTAAAAGGAGAGGGCACTTAGAAAACGCTTAGTCAATTTTCTATCAATCATCAGACACGCACTGATAGCTACTTTCAGGGTGTTTCATTTGTTGTTAGTTTTTTTTTCAATCTTAAAGGCATACATAGGTTTTCATGCATTTTTTATTCCACACAGCAGGTCCACTTGGTCATCACTTGCTTTTCATGCACTTCTAACCAAGTCTGAACAGACAAACCAATCTGTCATTCAAAATTACCAAAAAATAACAGATTTATTGACATTACTTTAAGTGTGATTGGGTGGTTCTGTGGCAAAAACCAATGTAAACAATTTAATTTGTTTTAGGCCATAACACATAATGGTGATATGAGTTGTGTTTAGTGCAAGGAAGCATAGATATTATAGGCTGGCAACATGTTCAAGTTTTTAGCTGTGTTATTCCAGCATTAAAAAAAAGTCAGATTTATTACCAGAAATATTTCTTTGCCAATGACGTTACCATAATAAGTAAACTGTCTTGTAGAGCCAAAGTCAATCACTGTGAATCTCCCAGAGGGACATATTTTATAAACACTGACATGAAAATAACATGACATGATATACACTGCTAACCAGTAGCAAACCTTCTTGATAACATTAAACTTTGAGAAAACCAAACACATCTATCTTGAGGCAAAAATGAAATAATAGCGGTGCCAGTGCCAAAATTTGCAGTTCCTCTAATAGCCACTTGAGGCTGGCTCCAAGACTGAGTAAGTCCCCATAGACCCCCATGTTAAAATGCCCAACTTTAGAGCAGTAATTACAATGTTTAAACTCTGGTACAAAAAAAATAGTTTGGTCTCTATAGCCAGTGGCGTTGCTTGCCATAGGTTATATAGGCAGCTACCTAGGGCACCATCCAGAGGGGGGAGCTAAAATTTTCCCCAGAAAAGAACTATAAATGAGTCATCACAGTCTGAACAACAGATGATGCGATTTTTGATGGGTAACGCCAAAGTTATTGTGGAGTCAAGTGGATGTCAGAGAAATTTATGTGGAGGGAATGGAAATGAAAAAAAAACAGTGTTAATTCTGCAGTAAGAGCATGCTACCTCTTAGCAACCTGGGGCCACAACTAACAGGTTGCATTGAGTTACAATGATATGCGTTGAAGCTCTATTCAGTAAAAATGAGTATTTTCGGCGAGTAATTTAAATAAATACAGCTGCTTGAAGGAGAAATTTGTTGTTGTCACAGAAATATAAAATAGATATTAGAGAGGGAACTATGAAATATTTTATGTGGTAAGAAGGCTTTTGAAGCAATTTCTCATGTGAAAAGTTATATTAAAGGTCGTGTCATAAATGTGTATCATTGAATTTGGGCTCATTCAAAGGCAGTACAATGAAGTGCTTAATTAGTCTTAAAACATTTCAGGTATTTTTCATAGTGTCGATTTCTTGGATTTCCTGGCACAAAAGAAGATTTTTCAACAACAACAAAAATCAATAAACAAACATCAGTGTTGGTATAAGCTATCAGGGGGTGGGTGGAGGCTTGCCTAGAGCACCAAATGTGCTAGAATCAGCACCGTCTAGAGCTAATTTCCTTGTTTATGTAAACTGTAGGGGGGTTAAATTCTAATGTGAGTTGGGCTTCACACAAAAGAAGGTCAAGATAACTTTGGATACACCAAACTTTTCCCCATCTATTTAATCTTATTTCAGTTTTCATCGACATCTTATTGTTGGTTACGTTTTGAAAGGTCACCAACATACAAGGTCAAAATTGAAATCGACTTGGAACTTGATGCATACAGTTTGTCTTTTGTACTGCCAATGTCATTAAAAGTCCATTAACTTTAAGAATTGTTACTGTCCTGACGAACAAAAGCAGCGTTTTACTGTGTCTCTGTGGGTTGGTATTGATCCCTTATCAATATCAATGCCTCACTGAATATTTGGACCCTTGCTGACAGTTGGGACATTGAGTCATCACCTTTGGTCTACCAGTTAAGGTTGCACTGCTCTGTAGAGACTTTTAGTGTGAAGCCAGCTTACATCAAATAAAGGCTCCTGCGTTATTGAGGCCGACACTTGATCGCATCATGACTGTGTGTCTGGAGGCTGAGAGGTTTTCCTCAGACACTCCTTTAAATAAATGTCTGCAAAGACAGTATATATTAGAATATACAGCACAGATACACGTCTGAGCTCTATGTGATTACACTGCACAGAACACACCGATGTACATGCACACTAGTCACACACACCGACAGCAGCAGGAGCAATAAAGCAGCAGTTTGTCATTAAAGTATAGCCGGAAAAGGTCATCCAAACATCTTCACCACATGGTGATGTTATCTCAGGCATTATCCCCAGCAATTAAAACAGAGAACCACAGAATAAGAACACACTCAAATCGTCTGGTAAATGTCACCATGAAAGCAAATCTTACTTTGCTGCTGATGTAACTCACAGGCTACACGGCACAGAGTTAGCTGGGGTGAACTGTAGATGTCAGAACACAAATCTAGTGATTTGCAGCAGCGTGATCAAGCTGCTGGTACTTTTCTGCCTAAAAACATTGGACACAAAGTGCTATTAAAAATTTGATCTCCATCTTTGTTGCTAAGCACTCGTTGCTGTGGTTTCTGTAGCTCAATGTGTATGATTTGTGCTAGACTAAACAGGATTGATAAGGTACCCTGCTTCCAGTTTTGGATAGTGATGTCAGTTGGTCTTTTTGTCCGTCACTTTGATCCAGCGCAAAATATCTCAATTAACTGCCATCTGGTTGCTAGGAAATGTGTTGTGGATATTCATGGTCTGGAGAGGATGATCCCTTATGCTTTTGGTGATCCCCTTTCATCTTCTTTGCAATACATTTTCTGAGCATGTCAGCATTCCTAAAAGCATTTTAACTTTTTAACCATTTTAACTTTATTGACCCAGTGACCTATCATCTAACAACACCTTCAGGACAAACTTTTACTTTTAGCCTTCACTGAAAGTGAAATTATCGGTATGTTGTTAGTGCCAATGGACACATCTGTGCTGTGGGATGTAAAGAAAACAACAGTTTTAAGCAAGCCTTCAAACTTTTCCAAGTGTCCTTGGATTGAAACTAAAGCTTAAATTCAGAGACCTGTCCAGTGAGATTGGTGGGTCTTATTTTTTAAAAGTGATGGCTGGATGTGCAAACCCTGTTTACCCTCTATGTTAGTGCATTTCTATGACTAGGAGGGACATAATCAGCAGTTGAATCAGCAGTACAAAAGCTGGACCACTGCATATCAAAATATCTTCTTCTTTGATAAGAAGTCAAAGCTACAAGTCTGTGGACACAGGACTAAGAATCTACAGCCATGCTAGAGGCTTTATGAGGCTGTAACTAAATGCTACATCGATCTCTTCACTAAAAAATAAGATATAATTAATCCTCCTTGATATGGTGATGCCAGAGGACAAACCCTGAACGGAAGTTCAATTTGATAATTGAGGGAAATGTACCCCTTATATTTTACTTATGTTTTTAATTAAGGGTTTTTCAAATTGAAAAGTTGTAAGAGGCTTTGGTTTTGCCTTCTCAAAAAAAATTGACGAATTAAACGATCTACCAGAGGCTTCCACAGTAAAATGAATGGCTCCGGTATTTTTCAGGGGTAAATTAAGCAGTAGCTGTTATTGGTATTTTAAACGATTCCTGTTTCATAGTGCTTCACCCTGCAGGATCCATGAACGCCTGTACAAAATTTTGTTGATGTTGAGATATTCAGAGGATAAGTGAAAACTTCAACCTGCTAATACTGCTAGATGACAATAAGTAAAGGGATTGCCAAAGTCTGATTGATCCTCTAGAGACAATGAATGTCTCAACTAAATCTCATGGAAATTCATCCAACATATTACAGTCTGAACCAAAGCGACTGACTGACCGACATACATTGCCATTTCTACAAGGAGAGACATTAACTGTGACTCCCACGGAGCATTTCAATAAGAAGCAACCAATGACTGTTTAAGTATGGACAATACATTTCCATGTCCCCCCACTCTACAAAAATAAAGCCAAAATGTTATGGATACCCCAGTCGCCATCTTGCACAAGTAATAATATTTGGAGCCGGAGTCTGTGCAATAGCAATACCTGCAGTATTGAGTGCCCCAAATACGCCCATCCAACCAATCACAAGCTGCACCACTGATTGGTCAGGGATAGAGCTACAGTATTATACAATGAGCGAACAAGAACAAAGACATACAACAAACAAACAAATAAATAAAGGATTTGGCACTAATATTATTTCAAGCCATGCAGTGGGACTGATAATGTCTTAACAACAATATTTTTATTGAACTGTTCATTTCACTACTATTAACCCTTTGAAACCTGAGACTGGCTTGATTTCTTTTGAAAACATGGAAAGAAGGCAACAAGCAATCAACAAGAAATGGCCCAAAATGAGCAAGAAATGAGTAAAAAAAAAAATAGAAAAGAAAATTAGCTGAAAATAAATTAAAAAAAAAAGGTTTCAGAGATATAAATGCTATTAAAAGGCACCTGAACGAGGCACAAGAAAACTGATGATGATCGAGGTGTTAAAGGGTTGATAACGATACCATTACTTTGAAGTCATTCAGATTTCCTTGGTAGGATTGAGTCGCTGACGTAAAAGTGAATTCAAAGATTCTAGTGATACTACATAATGGAGATAAGTAATAAAAATGGGACATTTAGGAGGATATTATATGCAACCAAAGTCACAATCCAAATGTGTTAACGACTTATAAATGCATCTTAGGCACAGAATCTGTAAAACCGCTGCGATTGTAACAGTTTGCACAACAATGGCAGCAGCAGCATCATAAGCAGTGTGTGTTATTATGTGATGGCGAGGATGTAACATGGATGTGAAGACAGAACAAAGCGTTTCCTCTGTCGCTGAGAGCTGGCTGGTAAGCACCGCTCCTGTTCTGCGTATTATTCTCATCATCAGGAGCTGTTTAGTATGCTGCGGCTGTAAATGGAAGATTGGCGGGGCACTGGGTGGCAGAGGGGGCCACTCTGTCATTAATGTGCCCATCGCTGTTATCATACGCCTAATGACATCGCTCTCAGATGGCATGCTGGGAGCCCGACTGCGGGGAGCCCGGCTCAAACGTCTGCAGGCGTCGACGCCTCCCGTCATCAATTCCACATGTCTCTTCACCAAAATCTGAGACCTCCTGATAATGTCTTTCACGGTTCAGTAGTCTTACAGGGCTTCCCTCCTGCCTGGCCTTGAAATGGGCAAATTAATAGTTCCTTTGAAACAAATTGGAATTACACCCCTCGATGCCTTAATGTCAGAATGCGAGAGTGTTGACGTCCCGGGTCTGACTGCTGATGGAATATGAAGATCTGAGAAACACACTGGAGGGGAGGACAGTGTGAGGGGGTTGTAAAGATATGCAGGACCCCCCCCCTCACACACATCTTCCTCCCTCCCTGCTCAGCATGGACCTGTACAGTACTGTGTAATGTGTGTGAATGGAGGGTTGGAAGTGTTTAATCCTCAGCATTAAAAGGGAAACCCTTCGGCCCTGTGAAACACTGTGAGACTGATTAATCCCATGAGACATTATCCAGCACTGTCGGACTTTGTATCATCTCTTATACGGCTGTTTGCAGAGCAAACTGTTCAATCACATAGCATCTAAATCTATAATTTCCTCCTCTTTTGCATCCTGAACCATGTTTGAATGCTGTACTTTTTGTAGACATTTTAACCTTTAGGTCGCAGATGAGTATTATTTAACATCTCTCTTTTAAATATTTTTTTTAAAGAGCAGCAGCTAAGATGTCTTTACTTATAGTTCTTAGTATGTGGCAATCTAAAAAAATAAATCTGGATACTACATTTCCCACAATGCAAACTGATTGTCTTTCATTCGATGCTCTGTTGTGTCACTGTTAGCCAGACACCAAACAGACCAAGAACCACCTTGATCGGGAGTTTTCAAACATTTAATGTGCATCAGTGATAGAGTAGCAAAAAACGTTTGCAGTTCAGCTTTATTGGCACTTTAAGGGATAATTCCAGATTAACTGTGATGCTTTGGCCTGACAGCAGTCTCTAGTCAAATCTGATAATTTATTAGCTCTCTGATAACAGTCAGAAAATGTGATCATCACTTCAAATCAAATGTACATTACTCTTAATTTGGGGTAAAATCCACTGTATCAAATGTTATTTGATAGTGGATCTAAGGGAATTATGCTTTGAACACTTGCGTGCCTTCAATTAATTTTCAGTCACTAAACTTTGCCGACAAGTGAGTGATGATTCACAGAGAGCTGAGAAACCCGGTTTGGACCACAGACGACTAGCAGGTCAGAGAACCAGAAAAGAAAAGAGGAAGGAAAAAAAACCCAAAACTAATGCTACTTTACAAAGTTATGTAAATACAATCTCTGAGTAGACACATGTCCTAAACATGGAAAATGATTACAAATCCAATGACAAAACAAATAGCACTTAAAGATACTGTTACTCAAAAAAAAAAAAAAAAGTTTCTTTGCAACACAAAAAAACAAAATAAGTAAGCAAGAAAATAAGTATATTTAAGATGGGGAAGCAAAAATATATGCAGGACTTTACTGGAATTGTACCTTTTATGAGTACATTGGACAAATGAAGACTAATTGAAATATAAAAATAAAATCCTCCAGTCAAATGTCGAGTGAAATGCATTCGAAAGCACTTCACTGCTGACGTCAGACCGGTGTGAGCATGCTCAGCAGGGAAGAGGAAGTGTTCTGTGGACTCGGAAAGAAAAGCTCACCCCCGCTCTGCTAGCTTCGTCTTGTAAACAGGACACTGAGGATACTCTGTGCGGACACACTGTTTTATGATCATTAGTGTATGAAAATAGATTGCATGGAAAGTGTTATAATACATCAGGTGGCTGGGGGTTAACAGTCAGACACATATCTCTGCTGCAGAAGAAGCATAGTGGTGTGAGTGTGTATGTGTGCGTGTGTGTGTGTACGTGTGTGTGCATGCTCCTGTGGCTGGATGCTTCGATGTACTGCTTCATGAAGATGTCGGAAATCTGAGAGATGTCTGTCCGTCTGTCCAGCCTCGTTCATAAAAAGTACAAACTCTACCCTTAAATCTAAAGATATCACCATTTAAATAATGTGTTTTCTAAAATACACCTCTGGATGCCAAACTATCTGATATGGAAGCTAACTGCTGGCTGTTTAGAAACTTTGGGAGGCCAGTAGAAAGTTGCGTGTGTTATAGTCTGAACAGAAATGCTAAGACTGAAGGTGAAGCCACGGAGCAGTGGTGTGTTTGTGTCCTCTGGTTCAGTTTGGAATCTCCTGCTCTGCTGATTCCTCTTTAACAGCTTCTTCTTCTGCCAGGTGCTCCTCCTCTTCCTCCTGGAAACAGAGGACACGTCATACAGTCACCTAAAACAGGTCAGCATTAGCAACAAACAGAAAGACAAACTAAACTGACTTTCACCACTTAACCACCAAAGTGAAATTCTTTTTTACATATCCTGCTGTCTGGATCATGTCTGTACTTCGGAGTGCTGTAATACTAAATATGGATGTAGTGTTGAACAGCCCATTATTCCCCAGTGCAACACCAATTTTGGACAAATTTCCTCACCTCAACATTTACATCCAGGGCCAAGAGTCAGTGCCAATGGAAGAAGTAGAAAGTCCTTTATGTGGCGACGCAAACGAAGGCAGGCGAGTGGATGGTCAAATAGCGCAACTGACCACAAACTTTGACTAACTTTAACATTATTGATATTTATAGATATTGTAGAAAGTGACAATTTTAAAATCATTGGCATAGAACATAAAAAACATGACAATTTAAGGTTCATTCAAGGGCTTTTTTGAATCGTCAAATTTTAAAGTTCTAACGTCCTAAAGTCCTGGAAACATCCTTAAATCTTAGAAATGTCCTAAGATCCTTGAAATGTGCAAAAATTGTAGAAATGTCATAAAATCCTGGAAACATCCTTAAATCCTGAAATGTCCTAAGATCCTTGAAATGTGCAAAAATTGTAGAAATGTCATAAAATCCTAGAAAAATCCTAAAATCCTAGAAATGTCCCCAAATCCTAGAAACATCCTGAACTGTAAACTGTTGTGCCTTCAAAGCATTAAATTAATTTAATTAAAGGCATATAATTAATTTCCACTACTATAGAATGACCTTTAATTGAATACTAAATTAATGAATAAATAAACAAATAAATAAATACGTACATACATAGATACATACATATTTACATACATTCGTAAATATGGTATGACATAAATAAATATGGCTGTGAAATAAATCCTGAAATAAAATTGAAAATAAAATCAATAAATAAATCTACATACACTGATGAGTCAGTGTAGTTCAGTAAATAAATACATTTTTTTTGTTAAAAGTAAGTTTTTTTTTAAGGACTACTTTATTTATTTCAGGAGACTTTTTTTTTGGACTGATAAATATTTGGTGTAAAATATATATAGAAACTCTGAAAGAAAAGTTGGGCCCGAATTTGCTGTGGCAGTAGGTGGTAGAATGGGTGTTTTATCGTTTTAGCCAACACTTTAAACTGTACCGATGGAAAAAATAGTGTTTCTATCATAATTCTACTCTTTCTTGTTAAATCCTGGACAGAGTTACACAAGTAATAAAACATAAACTTTTTTTTAATATAAATTACCAAACAGCTCCCAAATGTACATGTGAAGTTTACTAGGAACAAAAAGAAAGTGACACACAGAGAGCAGGAGTCATAGTGGGCCAACCGAGGAGCCAGCTGATTTAGTAAAACAGACAAAGTGAAAGTGACAGTGGTGAGAGCTGCAGCGGTGATTAAACGACTCTGACAGACACAATTATCCCCCTCCAGAGGTTAATAAACACATCTACACACCAGAATGTGTGATCACAGGTTAGGACCTGCAGCCCACAACACCTCATAAATCCACATTCCTCCAGCGAGCTGTTCGGCTCGGACTCTGTCGATCATAAACCGTTTCTCCCCCACACGGATCCTTTGTGTGCTCGCATTAATGTATGATAATGTCTCTTAAATATTGTAAACTCTTCCTGATAGACTCACTGGGAAAGAATCTGGCCCATGCCTACAGAAAATTGTTGCCCCTCATGGCCAATAAGTGGGAAAGCAGTTTTTTTTAATACTACAGCGTGTCCCAGCTGTGCGCTTGCGAATTAAAAAACAGAATACATCTTTTAACAATTGATCATAGAGGGGAATTCAACTGGCAGAATCATTTTACATTACACTCCTGGGCAAAAAAACGACAAAGATATTCATATTTTACAAAAACAAGGATTTTCCCATTTTTCAAAGCTACTATTTCACAAACATTTTGTGACTGTTTAGGTTGTAATTTGGGAAAAATTATGTTGTAACTTTATAACAATAGCTCCAGGGCTCCGTGACGGTGTACTCGGCCAACCTGCTCTCATTCCGAACTCATTCAATACCGCTGATTTTGGCATATGATACCAAAAGGCACCTTTTGCATCTGCATGATACGCCCCTCGACAGCATCAGTTGAGAATGTGGCCAGTTGCATTGTTATATTGTTGTGTATTTCTTTGCAGGACTTCAGAGAATCTCCTGTTTTAATGCAGGTTAATTTAGCACTTTATCACTGTTTTAGGTGAGCTTATGTATTTCAAAGCAGAGCTTCACAAAACTCTTTAACAACTGCAGTTAAATAAAAGTAGTCAAGAAAAAAGAACATTTTTATCTAAGAATTAGTGGACCAGAACTAAGACCACACTAGTTTAAGGTGTGGACCTTGAACTATTGACTAAGGACCAGATGTGGCCCCCGTGGCTGGACCAGTTGGGAAACACAGCTCTATAACTGAGCAGTAAAGTAAAAAAAAAAAAAAAAAAACATGTTTATCCTTCAAGTAGTTTTCATACTTGAAATCTACAAGCACTTGGACAGAAATTGTCAAAATGATCAGATTATTCAAAATTTTAAAAATTATATTTTTTCTGTGTTTTGCTCTGGCCAGCAGTGGGGCTGGGGTCTGCAGCCACCAAATACTCTTCTTTTTTTTGACTGACTTTCACTGGATAGTCTTAACTGGTGAAATGAAGATACTTTGCAATATCTCATTCTGTAGTAAAAATACACGTTGGTGCCTATCATGTAGACCACCGTTTGATAATGAAATTTAAAGTGTCACGTATAATAAAGATAAGCTGAACTCAAGTATTTCCTGGATCTTAGTGTAAATAAATCAGCGTGCAGGATATGAGGGGGACTCTATTTGCAGTAGTTGTTAAGGCACATGTAGAAACAGTAAATTAAGGTTAGGGTTAATGCAAAAGGATGGCCCATATATTATCTCTTTACTAACAGGAACCTTGTCGGCGCCTCTGGAGGAGTCTTGATATGCGGTCTCACCCTAGAGAAAAATGTGCTACTTTTTCCTGAACTCTGGATACTTTCTGGTGCCGGTCCATAGGGCTGATATAAATCTAGCTGCTGGGTGACACCTCATGAACTCCGCCATCGTGTACACTCGTGCCATCCACCAAATCTCCCTGACAGGCCTGCCAATTTTCCAATTACCTGTGACGCCATCCGTTATCAGAGGGCCAGTCAGCTCTTAAATGGGAAACAAGAAGGGAGGAGGGGCTAGCGCATGCTAACTATCTCATAAAGCCAGAGATGTGCCTCCCTCCGATGATTTAGTGTGTGTCCCTGGGGAGCAGGGTGACACCAGTCCTCCTGGCCTCTCACAGGATTTCTCATTTGCTCTTTATCCTACCCACTCCAACCTCTCAGCCACCCATCACACCTGTCTCTGCCTGAGGGAGGGCAGACGGGTGCTTGCGCTCCACAGCTTCCCTGTTGCTGGTATTATCCTGCTGTCTGTGCGCCTGCAGAGCCGCCTCCTCCTCCTGTCTGGGTAGGAGGGCAGCGGTGGGGAGAGACGCGGCCCTATCCTCATCTGTTTTCATGTTTCTTTGAATTTCAGTGAGACGCTATGCTGGAAGAGATACTACAGCTGAAGATTGCCTTCCGTTAGGGCCCACTCCTCATTTATCTGCCCTTATAGTCAGGCTTATGGAGTGAGTCTACAGAAATTGCCTGTGCAGCATGCAATTTAAAGTGTCAGAGAGACGGAGAAGAAGAGCCGTTAGTCATATTTGAAATGCACACGTCACCTGGGGAGTCTCTTAAGAGTTGTTTGGAGAGGAGTGTAGCTCCTTTTAGAGAACACATACAGAGCAGTCAGTCATTATATGTGCCATAGCATTATTAATGTGTGCTGAAATATCTACACTGCAATTAAAAGGTGATCTAAAGCTTTTTGAGAATGGGATCCCTATTTAAGGCTGCATTTACTGACTTCATGACCACTTTGGGGCACCAGAATAAGCTGTAAACACAATATATTGTGATATATTATTGGACATGTTAGCAAACAGTTACCTATTTACTCATCCAATAGACACAGAGCAAAATTTATATTCATTTGGAGTCATTCTAGTGTCCACTTTCCAATATTCACTCTGATTTTAGCTGTTCCCGTCTCCTCCAGCTCCTGAGGAAAACTATCTGGCTTTTTAGCTGCTAAATGCTTCACTTCACTGTCTAGCTGCTTACTTTGTGTGTCTGCTATAATGTACAGTGGCTTTGTAAGATAAGTTTTTTGTAACTGCCTGCAGGTGGAAACAAAGTGATGTAATAGTGGTGAAACTAAACACTACAGTACATTCAGCATGCTGGAAAACCAAAACAATGAGCTAAAAACGAGCTCATAGGCTAATAGCCTCTGCAGAGTGAGATGAACTGCAGTGTTGGTGAGGATGAGCGCCTCTTTCACATTAAACTAAGCCATGTGACTGATTGTCAAAATAAAAATTTCAAGCAGTGCAGTTTTACACACTTGCCAACAAAAAGGAAGTATTCAGAATCTCACTGAAAACTCAGAATCTCACTTCACTTTTACACATTCTGCTATGTTGAATCCTAATGCTTAAATAATTCAAATCTATTTTTACCCTGTCAGTCAAAAATCTCTACCCCATAATTACAAAGTGCAAACAGAACCTAACTTTTTTTCTTTTAATGTCAATTGATAGTTAATTATCAATAGTCTTTTTTTTTTAAACTCTGACAATGACATGATAATCAATAATGTTATAATATAATTATTAGTAATGCAATAATTTGTTGTCTTTAACCGTGTATTATTGCACAAATTATAACATTTTATACTATATTCAGTATTTGTTAATAGTTAATAATTTTGTAAATGGTCCATAGACATTATTTGGAGGGCAATTATAATAGTGTCCACTACTGATTATAATATGCTGTGAAATGTTAATACTGTGAAGTGCATTTATAAACATTACTATTTTGTAATGGCCACCCAGTTGGTTTTTACAGTTAAGTATTTTAAGTTTATTAACTGTGAATTTAACATTTATTATTGATGGCTATAATTGATACAAAAAAAATGTTCCTGAATTTTCTATGTATAAATATTAATAAACTGCATGTCTAATCCAGATGTATTTTGTCTGCATTCATAGGAGATGTGGTACAATATTTGATTTTTTACACACTGTCAGTAGGTATTTACAACAAAGATAATGCTGACAGAGCCTGTGCTAAATGACATCATTATATCAAAATGCAACGATAAACCATCTCTTCTGTAGTTCCTGAATTAAAGTGAGCCTGTGCTTTTCATTTATATCTGTATGTGTATTTATTTGGGGGTTTTCTTTAAATTCTATTGTTTTTCTTTTATATATGTATATTTTCTTTTCACTTAATGCATCTATACATTGTTCAGAGATGCTTTCACTGACTGAAACATTTTCAGTGAGGACTTTGGATAAATAATATGAATAATACTAATACTAATACTTATAATAGTGATGATAATGATAAAACAATTGGCTGTTCAGTGTTTTACTATTCCTTGTTATTTGTATACATCTTTGACACAAAGATTCTTTTTTAAAAATTTTTGAATACTACAGTAAACATGTAATCAATAATAATGCATCTTATTCATCACTTTAATGGTGAACAAAATATCCACCATTAATAACATACATCCATATTAATTATTCTAGACCTGATATCATCTGTGTGTAGAAGATGTGAACGAGGAGACTTGAAGCAGCATTATTCTGTCTCTTCCTGTTCTCTCACTCTGGACTACAGAGGCTGAGGTAAGAAGCTGTGTTTTGCATCAGTGGCCCCTGCTAGAGACGTTTGCTTTTGTGAAGAGCGAAGAGGCAGACACTCCCCCTCCGCTGGGCCTGCAGGAGCTGATGGGCTCTGGCATTGTGGGATATCTCCATCAATTCCCTCTGGGGGGAACGAGGAGAGAGGAGAGGAGAGCAGGTTTGTTTTCACTGTGAACTTCACATAGGCTGACGGGCCCTCTGGCACTAACATATACATATATGATAATGAAATGCCACATTTTTCTTTCGAGTTGAGGTCGCGTTTAAAAGGGCAGGAGCGGAGCATCGTCTCTGTCATGTGATGCAGAGAGAGGAGGAGGACGGCTCAGACATAGCCCTGGGTCGCAACAAAAAACAGTCCAGCGCTTAGACTGCTCAGCCTAACACCCTACTGCTTGCACCATTAATTGCACCCCCCTGAGCACGCAAGCGTGCGCACACACACACACACACACAAACAGATCTGCAAGCCATACACCAATCAACCTCATAAACTTGGATTAAATTTATGCTGTAAAGGAATCATAATATACAACGCAGCATGTACTTTAATAAGCTTTGCCTCCCTTTATCAAGCTTATGCAGTCCTCAAAAGAATTAGCAGTTAATTAGTGTGACTGATTTTCTTATCATGTTTTCTGCTTTCACTGTATTTATTTATGAGTGTGTCTTACACTGCACAATGTCTGTATGCAGAAGAGGCTCCGCTTTATAGTGTCCTCTCACCTTTGATGGATTCACTGCCCTCGCAGTTAGATAAATGTTCAGCTACACAGATAACAGCACAGTCATGCATATTTTTGTGCAAAGCTTCAAGCATAAAGGGAAAGCCTTCGTTAAATTAGAGTCTGTGTAAACAAGCATACACCGGTTTGAATAATGAAACCAGATGTGAATTGAGAGTCAGTAGTGTTGCACAATTTAAATTAAACCCTAATTTATAAAAAAAAAAAAAAAAATCAGTTTAAAACCCAGACGTTTAAGTTTACTCAGAATTTAGCTGTATTTACTTAATATTGTGAATTTGTTGAATTGTTGAAACCTAAAAAATAACACATTAAATTACTCTCTGTCAAAGTGTTTGCAACTTCAGTAAATCATGACTTAACTCGATCATCAAAATGAGGATTTTGCCACTGATGAGGTTTGGAGACCTGCAGCTTCTGTTTTGTTAACATGTTTGAAAAACAGTTGTTCAACTTCAAAAAATTAGGTAAATTTAACTGAATTTAAAATTAACAATTGTATTTACTTACATTTTTCAAGGCAATCGGTTTCTTGGATTTTTCTTTTGTTTCAGTAAAATCATCTTGCCATATTTTATAGCGTATGTAGCCTCTTCCCAGCACTAGAGAAGACTTTTAGTTGTGCATATCTCTCATTTTTCTCTAATAAAACAAACATTAATTATATTAATAAAATCCACTAAAGACAATACCACGTTTGATAGAAGCACATTCTGTAGTGTGTGTGTACAGCTCCATGTATCTGCGTGACTGCCTCTATGTGCGCTGGCATCTTGTTGCCATTCAAGAGATGACACAATTGCAGCGGGTCATAAACAGCGGCTTCATTAGCCTGTTCAGGCAGTGCGTTACGCGCTACATTTAACCACCTCTGCCCCCAGCGCCTCTCCTGCACCTCTGCTCCTCAGCACTCACAAACCAGTCACCAGAGAGCACAATTAAATTTCATGACTGCGCATATTTGCAATTCCCATTTCATTTATTACAAAGGGCATTCTATAATGTCCCGTTTTTTCTTTTTCCATGAGAAACGTATTTCCATTTTAGTGAGGCATGACTGATACCGTGGTGAAGTTACCAGGCGACGCCTAATTTAATCAGAGGTAAAATTCACAAGCAGGTTTTTCTTTTTATCGCCTCGTCAGATAACTACAGATGCCTCCTGGAAGAGGATATACGGTTGGGAAAAAGAGGAGCTGCGTTCGCTCTGTTTTCAATTTGAAGCATTTAGAATAAAGCGGAGAATCATAAATGGGTCTGAGTGCTCGGGCACTGTGGGAAAAGTGGTTTTGTATCTGGGCTTTATCTCTGAACAAGGCTGTGAACACACAACATGTCAAAGAGAAAATGTCTTGTAAAATGAAAACAAAGAGGATGAGGCTTGTGACTAAGTGGTGAATGTGTTTTACATGGCATAATGAGATCTACAATGAAAATTTGATGCGGGTTCCCCAAAACATTCACTACAAGCACACAATTATAAATGACGAGGCCTGGTTTATGCAAACCACCACAGAGGTAAAACACTACAGATTCCTTGTACGGAGCCATATGTGACGTACTCCCTAAGTTTCACCACACCGACTATAGAAGTATACATAAAAAATCCATCATGAAATATTCATTTAATTAATTGGGGCTTTCTCAGTCTGCATTCTTGTCCATACTTGTGAAACATAAATTAACACAGCACTGGTATTATATTCATTTCTAAAAATTAAGTTAACTGTTGTGTCTACATTCTAGTTAGCGTATGGCTCACACAAATGATAAACTACAATTCATTTGGTCAGTTTGATGGCGGAAGATGTAGTTTTCAACTTTCACAAGTGTAACGAGGATGACACTCTTAACACTGTTCTCCGTGATCACGCGGCAGGGTTGCTGTCATTCGCTGCTCCATCCAGCAGCATTTGCTGTATTTCCATGTTGCATTTAACTACAAACAATGTAAAATATTCTGTTCATTCATTTGTTTTGTTTTTCTACATGTATTTGTCAATTAATTAATGTTTATCGAGGAGTGATATATAATAAGAGATTTTTTTTTGAAAACGAGCCTGCACGACACTGAAAGTAGATTTAATCCTGTTGTTGATTGTTACAGGTCCTGCACTTAAAATGTGTGTTTTTTTCCAAAATAAATTATGTAAACATGCTTTTTCAAAATTAAAGAATATGGATTTAAATAGTTAGCAATGGCAAATGATAATGATTCCAAGGCAACCTACTCAAACATATTCAATCATTATGAAGTGTACTTACAATAGGCTCCCAAACATTTTTGAGCATTTGTGTTGTAGCATGTACGCTACCTTGTAGCAACAAAGAGTACTTGATGAAACTTCTGTTGTCTGCATTATGTGCTCTTTCCAAGCCAGCCTCTGTGCTTGACCAATAATCATTTGTAAAGAAAACAAAAATGGTCTCGCTGGAATGAATGTATTTAAAAAAGAAAAGTATATTTCAAGTCTCATGTCTATTAGTGCTAGTCTCATGCTCATTGGATCTTTTTATGTCAGCCCTCAACATAAGTATAGGCCAAAAAAAAATCTCAAGGTACCCAACTGCTATGTGCTCACAGAAAGAAATGTTAAACTAAAGTTTATTTTGTTTATTTATTGGAGGATATGGCATGCTTTCTGCCTACGCAGCAGGAGCCAGGGACATGTGGGAATGTTATCTTAACGAAGGCCGATAAAAAGTGTCTGCTAGACTGTTTATGACCATAAAATACAGAGGGGGTCCGAAAAGTGGCCTCATGTACGCTCTCCGCTAAGAGGGTTATTAGAATGAGCCAGGTCCAGAGAAATGGACTGCTGGGGCCGCTGGGGACCCCGGCAGCAATCACACACTCCTGTTTACTCCACAAATTGGCCCCTGAGAGGGGCATGGGCGTCTGTAGCGCCTAGTTAAAGTGATTGAGGTGACTCCTAACCATTGATTTTCTCTTTGTCTTTGGCGTCCCGCCTGGCCACCCTTGACCATGTCCCATGCTCCCTGCAGGCTAGTTTAGCTGCCCCTGCTTGCCTTTAAATCACATTAAACTGCGGTTAAACTTTGGCCATGTCTAAAAGACAACCTTCATTGATGAGGTTATCATGCTGTAAGCACCTCATACGCTTGAGTAAAAGCCTCGACTGTTGGGCTTATTGATCGCGCAGTCCTCGCGGCATTTAGATTCTACTTGAATACAGATAAGAGAATGTAGAGAACAACAAATTCAAATCACAGGCGGGGATTTATCTCCACTCCATAAATGCACCAATGATACTGATTAAACCAATCAGAGTGCTAATGAAAAATGCCTCATTGGGAAAATAAAAACAGGCTAAAGGTTAGATTTTTCCACTAAAATAGACACCCACTGGACGAGGAGTTGGTAAAAAAAAATCGTTCCCTCTGCTCTCTCTAAATACCATAACATCTGATGAGTAATGATGCCTATTTTTTCTTCCAATTTACCCAATATAGTACAGGCAGCCATGTGTGACACTTCATTAAGTTAATTAGGCTAACTTAATTACAGTCTTTCACAGGTCAAGTGATGAAGCTTCTGATTGATGGCCCAGCGTGTAAAGGTAATCTTCCTCTGAATTGGGGATGACATCAAACGAACACTGCCGCAAACCATCAGAAATTACTAGTGCTTAAGGTACGTTTGCTTCATAAACACCTCATAGGAAAACAAACACATAACTGTCATATATACATAAACAGGGCTGAATAGTCTGAGGTCATGAAAGAACTTCAAACTGTTTGCTGAGTAGGCGTAGACCTATGGCTGCGTAGGAAGTGAGGAAAATGAAACTTTTACGGACAGTAATTTCAACAGTTGAAATCCTTTTGATGACAACAAGTCTTGAGTGCAGTTTAAGTACTGCATCCCACACAAGTTCACAGTTGAGTACTTTAAACACTGCCTGAGCAACTTTAAGAGCTTTTGGCATTTCAAACCTTTTATCCAAATCTTCTGGTCTGATTCACCGTGGAGCCCAGCATGCCAGGCAGCGCTGCAAGGGTGTAAATAAAGTCTTAAACAAGCACCCCTTGGCACGGTAACAGGCTTGAATTAAAGGCCATCCGTATATTACGGCAACACTGTCGCTTTACTACTGAAATCAATTCAGCAAGTGGCCTGGGGCGACAGCGGGAGGGATGTGGCCTTGGTCGGAGCGAGGTTTATCTAAGCCGAGCAGGCCGACAGAAACACAGCGTTTATAATGAACTCAAGCCTGTCTAATAAAGCCTTTTATTGCTCCTTTGCACAACAGAAACATGCCTGCAACGGCACCGACGGTCAGCTCCTGCATTTTCCTGCAACACTGTAAACCAGCAGCTCCTCTGTAATTACTACCGCTCTACAAACATCTCAACAAAACAAGCAAATCACAGGGACAAATCATCATCAAATAGATACTTTGTCATTAATCAGGACGTCACAGACGGAATTTAAGACAACATGAGACAAACAGACATTAACAAAATCACTTGTGTGAAGGGCTGTTTCCTACAATGTGTCTAAGATACATCTGAATCACAGACCAAACCTTTTATATATACATTTCAAATTCAACCTCTATTCAAAAATAATTTTAGCTTGCTGGCATACATGGCGGGAGAGATGAAACATGGAAGGAAAATAAAGAAATGTACATGATGGTCAACAAAACACTGTCACACATCAATTCATATTACGCTTTGTTACGTTGTCAGCAACAGAAAAAAAAATCCATTAGATAACATCATGTAGAAGGTTATCTACGGATGATTACTGCAACATTTTTTTTATACACAACAAAATTCCATGACTTTTCCAAGCCTGGAAAAAGTGATTGTGAAATACAGTGACTTTTCCAGGTTTTTTATGACCTTGGAAAAGCTTGACTCAACTAATCAGAGCTTTCAGAATTATGATTGTAATGTCATGTACCCACATATAGCTAGCTACTCTACTGCGCTACATTCATGAAAGACAGCGACAGAAAAACCGAAACAAAAAATAGCGACAAGCTTGGATGTGTGACTCCCATGTGAGCTAATTAATGAAGTGAATTAAAATGACAAAGCAAAGCGTCCCTGCTGAAAAAACGCTGCACCACCAAACAGTCCTAGCTTGGCGTTTCCTGAGGGGCACTGGTGTTTTCAGCTGGGAAAAAAATGCTTTGGCAGACACAGGGCCTTAGTCTTTGTGTATAATTTTTGCATTAATGCGATGAAGTTCTTTGATTTTCCAGCTATTTACCTTGCTGGATAAACCAAAAGCAAACGATTAGTCAATCTAAAATGACATATGCCATGACTGAACAATAATTAACAAGCTGTTATCTTCATTTGTATGATTTATTCCGTCTCGCCTCTCCACAGGACAGCAGTCTTATTGTTGCACATGTATTAATACTTTTGTCTTAAGATGTGGATCAACTTGGTATGGCTCAGACCTTAATTTTTGGAACTCAAACAGAGCGGTTTGCTGTTCAAGTTATACTAACATACTAGCAAACCTCTCATATATTTAGTGCAACGCACAAACAGACTGGTTTTCAAACAAGACATTCAACCAAAACTGCGGTCAGCATCACATACTGTAAGATACTTTGCACCGTTTCCTGCGTACCTCTTCCCTCAGATGTCATACATCTCCCTCTCAGATAAGAGCAGTGGCTGCGGGGAGCTCTGACAAATCACTTCCTGCACCATTCTTTGTAGCAGGCTGACAGGCAGAGGGGTCGACCGTCCGCTATCTCTGCCAGCAGCTGAATCTCAGTCGCAACGATCAGGTAATATTCTGCACTTAATGCTGGCATTTAAGAAACATTCTCCCCCCACAGGCAAAAACGGTGCATGGCTTGGCATTTAAAAGCAGATAATAAAAGTTTCCTTAAATACAGCTCTCATCTCAGAGTGCTTTTTAGATGCCCTTAGTGCAGTCAATTATCTCCCCACACTTGCTATTACTGAGACACTCTGAGCACCTTGCGCCTTAAAAGGTCTGTACACCATGCGTTCTCAAAAATGTCACATTTTTAACTGCCTCTCAAAATGTAGACCCTGCAACATTAGAAGTGGCATACACGTGTTGGCTTCTTTCATCCATTTGTTGCTTAAACATACCTCTTCAATGTGCCGGACGAACTCAAATCGAATACTAAAAATCCTCCAGAAGCAAAAACTATTCACTCCTTAAACCTATCTATGAAGTACTTTCCTAAGTAGAACATAAACAGATTGGTATAACAGATGCTTTGAACAAACTCATAGTTACTGAACATGATTGATCTTTGCTTGCTAAAGGAATGAAGAGAAAAACGTTCACATTAATTTGTCACGTCACCACAGCAAACATTATTCTTCTGTCACCAGTGAAATTTCGACGTGCTCTGGGACAGATGGAGACGAAGGCCATTGGTTCTCCCATTGATGTTAACAAGTAGGAGGGAGGGGGAGGAGGATGGGAGCAACTTCACAGGGAAAAGATACTCCAGAGGGAATGAGAAAGGAAAGTTAAGAGGGGGCAAGACGATGCAGAGCTGACGGGACGGAGAGCCACAGAGACCGGTTTCTTTGTCTTTACTGCTAAAGGTCTACAAAATAAAAGTATAATATTAGAATATTGTAACTGAGTTATGAGATCTGAAACTAAAATGTCCTTTGTGACTTTTTGAGATTTGATTATAAAGAACTTGTGCAGACCAACTCTGTTCTGTTTGTGCCTCTTAACCAGTTTGGTACCGTATAAAATAATAATAATAATAATAATAATAACAATAATAATAATAATAATAATAATAATGGTGATAATAATAATAATAATAATAATGCCTACCACTGGTAGGTGATGTCATGCAAACTTGTCCATTTGACACAATGCCGCATGGCTAATAACAAATGATCTCCTGTTACAGTAAACCTAAACGGTAAGCTAAAACAAGTTTTTTAGCTTACCGTATAGGCTAACATAAGAAACACAGAAGCAAAATCTTGGTTTACTTTATATCAGAAAAACAAATGCTTGAACAAACTATATCGAAAATGACAAACTCTCTTTGAGAAAAATGTATTTGATGTGTACTTTGAGTTTTAAGCTTGGCCCATGTCCCACCCACTAACTTGAAGTGGGTGGAATTTATGACCTATACTGCAGCCAGCCACTAGGGGGCGATGTTTTGCCTTTACTTCTGGGTAACTGTAATGTTGTCAGTCTATGGTAAAAACAATCAATTGAAACAGCCAATATTTAAAACTGTAGCTTAAAATTCTTCTCAACAGAACTGTGCTGAGGGATAACAGGTAGAGTAGAATCCCAGTAAACTGGAACTAACTGGAAATCACATTATGAATGTAAAAAGACAGACGTCACATCGGATACTAGAGCATGCTGCCTGGACTGATGCTCATATTCAGTTTTTCTTCATGTGTACTTATATCTGTGTGACCATTATAACTCAATTATGTCAAAGATCAAACTGTCAGGTTGGCTGAAGTTGGAGTAAATTCATCATTCATCAGTTTTACTTAAAATACCAAATATTTATGGTCTGTGTGAATATACAATACTGAATGTCAAATAAAAAAAAAAACATAGCACTAAAATTGTTCATTGATGCAAAAACATACTACAAATAAACATACATGATAAAGATGAAACTAAAAGGTTTCTTATTGAATTTCTTATCGGATCCACTTAAAATTTCATTAGACCTTTCTTGATAATTGAATGTTCTGTTCTTGTGATTCAGCATTGTTACTATTGCTTTTAAAAATTACTTCTCCTGCACCAGCATCAATCAGCCCGTATTTTTCACGGGGCAGGCTACCAGTTTCTAGAGAGATAGAAATGGGGATACATTTATCAATTACGTTGAGAAGTGGCCAAATGTGACCTTTTATTGCAATATAATTTAATAAAAACAAGCAAATGACTAAACAAAAAGAGGGAAAAAAAGTAGTTTTCCAGGTTCATTTTCTTGTATTATCTGATGAAAATTAAATCCTGCTTTTATGGATCTATTTTAGAGATGGACAGTCATTTGGACAGCTATAGACAACATATTCCACTGAAAAAATGGAAGCTGGTTCGAATTGCCTGCTAATGCTGGTACTGATTCCCATAGACATTATATTTTGTGCACGCTATTTCAACACTGCTGAGTTGGTGTCAAGCTCTGTGCTCCGTCAGCACCATGCTAGTCCTACAGAAAGGACAGAATCTAACTAGCATTAGTTGTCTCTTTTTCATGAGTCCAGTTTCAGTGATGGCAAAAAGACCAGGCTGTCAGGTAGCTCCATCAATGACCTCAGAACTTTGTACACTTCTCAGCAATTTCTCGACTGCTACAATATTTCCAACAGGCCTTTTTGACTTGTCATAATAGGAAAAGCACAGGTGAAACCGATAACAGTAATGGTGGCCCAGTTCCACTAAGTGTTCTAGTAAGTTATTCCAGTGAGCCAACAACACATGTACCAACAGTGGCAAAGTGGCTGCAAAGCCACCTCTGTTGGTAGTTACACTGATACTCCGAAAGAAAATACAATATCTTATTCAGTTGGTTTAGCTATTAAAAAAGGAGCTACAGACGTTTTGTCTGTACCTGTAACTATAGATAAGTAGCTAATTTATGCAATTTACATGGTTAAACAACAAGGCTGGCATTGTGGATCATCATGCTGGAATAATGAAACGAGGCCCGTCCACACAAATATCGCACCAATCAAATGACAGTAACAACGTTGTCAGTCGGTATGAGGGATGTGCACGATCAGATTACAAGTCTATTAAACGCTGATAACCTCGCCAGCCGGTACCAGAAATACCGAACAATTAAAGTTATTATGAAGATACCCACAGGAAAATGGGAGGAGTTTGGATCGGCATGTGAAAGCGGCGTCTCTGATCGTCAGAGGCTCTCTGTCTCTGTCTCTCACACACATCCACCTGTTCAGTACAAGTTCTCAGCTGTCCAAGGAGGGCAGGAAGTTTGGATGAGCCTTTACACACACTTGTCGCTATAGGCTGGATGAGGGAGGCACTTAGTCTTGTCATTGGTTAGGCGCACGGGAGATATTGAAAATTCTGTAACTTGGTGTGTGTGTTTGTGTCTCACTTTGGTGCACACTGATGCATGAAAGTGACAGCATGAGTGTGTGTGTGGTATTTGAATGGAGATGAGTTGGGCCGTTAAATACACAGATAAATGGTATTTGTTTACTTTTATTTAGTGAATTGTTATCTTTTCTAGGATAATGTGCAATGTTCTTAACGCACAGTGCAAAATACCACATTTCCTGGGACTTAAAATGTGATTTGGTTGTTGAAAATGTGGCTCTTAAAAAACCTAAAATATTTTTCTTACCTTTTTTTTTTCTTTTTAGCCTGGTCAATAACGCTAAGTTTAAACTTCGGGAAATTAGTTGTTACAGACAGTACTATGAATCTCCAGCAGGGGGTTCAATTACAAACAAAGGGTACTGTGTACGATTTCATGTGATAAATAAAAGGTTGAATGATAAAATTTTGAACAAATAAGTACAAGAATGAATAAAAAACATCATGACATACGCATATCTTATTTCAATAGTCTCACGATGATGAGATGTTAGAGAACGCCAGCCCTTCCCCAACTGAACCCCCCTCTTCCACTGCTGTCTCAGAAATGCACACATACAGTCAACACTCACCTTGGAGGAGGATGTGTCACACTCCTGGCAGATCCAGCCGTATCCTGTCTGCTTGGGGGATTTCTTCAGCGGGGGGTCCAGACACCCGAAGTGATAGCAGAGCCGGCACTCGTCACACCTGAGGCACAGACAGGAAGGGCACGTGTTACGTCTCACATAAATAAAGCCCCCGTCTCCCTACAATGATGAGGCGAGCTCAGGAGCTATGATGGATGATGACAAGGCAGCTAGTTGTCAGTCATGAGACTTTGTTAATGCATTCATAAGTCCCTCTAATCACTCCACTCCCTTGACCTTACACAGCCATTGACTGTCCAATGGTTCATATCAGCAGCCAGATAAATACAGGCCTTGTTAGTGTCAGATAAATGCCTGTCGTGTCTCCTAAAGCTGGACTGACTCTGTGTCCTCAGGTGAAGTAACAAGGGTCGCACAACAGAGAGGACACACTGAGAGATGGTTATACCCAGGAGTTGAATAGATTTAGAACATCCCTCATTTACTGAATGAAATGGTTTCTGTATCATGTCATTTGGGAGGGGCATTACATGGGTGCACTTTATGTCATGAGAAAGGCTGAAGGAGGAGATGGGTCAGCTGCTCAGGTCATGTGACTTCATGCCAGCACTCAAATATGTACTCATTTTTTGTATCAAAATCCAAAATGCAATTCTATGTAAACAAAATCAATGGCCATGAGGTATGTGTTGTTGTTTTGTCATGTTTATTATATTTGGGAATTTTGTTTCAGAAAATTGTTTTTTGAAAGATGTTCCTATTTAAAAAAGACTGTTTACGTTATTACAACTTTGACAATTAGTTATTCAGTGTCTGCATCCCGGAGGATAAGAATGCAATAAAGAAACTATTCAGCTTGTGTTAACTACAGACCTGATTTAAGTCTCCTCATCAAAAACTCAGACTTTTAGGCGAGGGTAGATGCTGAAATGCGGATTTCCGGATTTTAAGAATGATTACTGGGGCTCTCTCTTGCTGCTCATGAGTAGGAGCTACTGCTCCTCCTCAAAGTCAGCACAAGAGCCTCTCCGAAGGCACACTAGCTGTTGGCAAGTTTGAGTTTTTCAATTTGCCCATTACGCAGATAATGCATGAAGTCACATTACACAAGTAATGACATAAAAGTTTGATCAGTAACTGTAATGTGATTACTGAATTCAGGAAAAGTAGGCGTCACATGTGCTGTATTCTTAGAACAACGCTCCTTTGTAGTTTCACAGGTTAGAAATTGATCTTAAACTCTACCATACTAACGTCTTAAAGTCTGTCTCAACCCTGCAGATACACTTGTCACTATTGTCTTTCTGCGTTTTTCTCCCTGTCTTCAAACCCCTCTTGCCATCATTCTTTCCCCAGTAATAGAGACGAACAGGGAGGGTTCAGGTTGACCTCCCTGGCTGTTAAGCTGTTATCAGATTTTCATTGGAGAATGTGAATCTCCTTCATTGATCAGGGCATAATTGGCTCTAATTGTGGAGTGAGTGTGTGTTTACCAGGCAGGGGGAGCTTGTTGAAGGGCAGTCAGTCTCATAAATGATTAAAAGAAAAGTCTGCCTTCCTTGTGCAACAGTCACAGGCCAATCTCTCCTGATTCAGACACAGCTGTGCTTTTAATGTATTGTGTATCAATACAGTATTGACTTCCCTCAGTTGTTTCCTGCTGTTGGGTGTTTCACTAGCTCTGCTGACCAGTGATTCATGGACATCAGTTAATAAAAAAGAAGAAAATGAATTTGCTTGTTCTACAAATGAGTTAAAAAATAAATTAATATGAAGGTGTCCCAAGGTGTAATTATGTACTGCACTGGAATATAGCCAAAAGGGCTTTTAGTTCAACATAAATATATATTGTAAACTGGGACATGTGAAAACTGTGAAAGAGAAACTTTGACTGCTGCTTTATTTACTGCACACAAAATGACTTTGGCTTTTGTTGGTTAGAGTAAAATAAAGTCACAGTCTATACAGGCAGTGGGGTTGTAAGAGTTCCTGCAGGGTGGGTTTCTGTCCAACTCGTTACATATTACTCAGTGCAGCCACTCTCTAATGAATGAAGGTGCTCATAGTGTAGTGATTATAAGCGGCAGGCAAAATAGGCCTGTTTCCTGCTCAAAGAGGCAGCGAGAGGAGGTAGAAAGGAACAGCTGTGTGAGCTACAACATGAGGTCTATTTCAGTACTTCAGTCAAGGCCGAATGTATCAGCGACTATTGGATGAATTAACATTTTGTATTCATGAGAAGCTTTGGTGATCCCCTGATATTTCCTCTAGCGCCACCAAAAGGTCAAAGTTTTTACTTATTCTGTGGGTATGTCAACAACTATTGGGTGGATTGGCCCAAACCTTTGTTAAATTATATGGTTATAGGATTTTTGCGTAAAACGAAACGAAATGAGTGAAATGATGGATTGCCACGAAATGTATTACAGACTTGAACTGAATGAATTGCAGTAACATTGCTGATAATCTGACTTTTTGCCAAGTGGCAACTTCTGGGGCTTAAAAGTGAAGCTAACCCAAAATGCCAAAACGTGCAATTCCTGGATCAACCACTTGAGGCTTGCTCCAAAGGCGAGTCAATCCCCATCTATCCCCAGGTTAAAATGGCAACTTTACTGAAGAAATAAACAGCCTGGTTACAACCTACTGCAAAATATGTTGTAGTCTCTATTGCTAATTTACTCGTTCATTAAAACTGAAAAGGAGTTTAATTTTTTATTTTTTCTAAACGTGTAAATTTTACTGAGGCTTAAATTTATGCATATTTAAGAATGTTTGAGCTTTTGAGTCAGAGGTGGTTGATGTCATTGATCATGGCATAACCCTTTATTCGCAGAGTATGGGCTTAGAAATAGCTGTTGCTATTTTAGTGTCTTTTCAGTTCATACAAATTAATTGTACCATTCTGGCCACCTTATAGAGTCTTGTTCAGTGTTGACTGTACTGAAAGACCCTTTAAGGAAGCGTGTTAAAGCGTGAAAAATAGCATACCTTACACATGGATCTCTTAAATTTCCCTCGGGATCAATAAAGTACCTATCTATCTATCTAGGAAAGTGGCTAAACAATTGACTGAAACCATATTTAAGATATTCCAATAAATTATTCTACAGGAAATTCACTCTATTTTCTTCTTAACAGACACATAGCTATCACTCCTGTAGAGTTGAGGCATTCAGGAAGCTGCTGATCCACTCTCCTCGCCTCCGTCAAAAAAATGAACAGGATTTATTGGATCAGCGGGTGATCACTGCTCCTCAACACTGATTCAGTTTCATTTTGTTGAGATTGTTCTGTCTTCTCATGCTGTGGTTTCAGGATGAATATCATGAAATCACATTATACACTCTGTCCAAGAAGCTGTCTAGGCATGATTTATGGCAGCAAATGTTTGGATATCAATTATGAGTCCTCAACAATGAAGCCAGCTCTGTGTTGGATGCGTGTGCTGAAAGGAATTAGGCAGTTTGATGCTATCAGATCTGATGGCTCTGCAGACATGTTCAATATGGCAAATGGCAACTTTGCCTCAGGAGTCAACAGCTTGCTGAGGATCCTTTCTGTAGTTCGTTCACTTTATGTTAAACGTCTTTCTGTTAGGACAGTGACCAAAACAACAGTGAATTTCTGTCATTGAGATGGACTAATTTTGTTAAAGATTGACAATTAATTTTCTAACACCTACAGCGGTAAACATAGGTTCAAATGCTCTATGTGGATATAGTTACAGCTATTTTGTAAGGATACTGACCTGTCTGACAGTAACAATTTGAATTCAGGGGGAAAGAAAAGAACGTTTTCCAGCATACAAATTCCGCACAAGGTGGCATTACTGCGATTTGTGTGATTCATCTCACAGTAAGACTTAAAATGACCACAAACTCTTAACACATGAATTCCCTGGTTCAACAACAACATGCAATGGGTGGTGGGTTAATATTACAACCTCAGAGGTAGCTGAAAGTGCGAGAAAGTCCACGTAGAGGTGGGATCACACACAGGACCCCAGGAGACAGCTGTTCATGTCCTGTGTGAAACTATAAGTCATGTTGACTTCTTTTAACTTTAGGTACCTATGTCCTTTACACTATCAATTCATGTTCACAACATACTTATGCATACAGAGTTATTTTAACTGAAAACACAATCCTTTTCTCAACCTAACCAAGTAGTTTTGGCGCCTTAACCCTTTGAAACTTGAATAATTTGGCCTAGTTTTATGTTCTTTTTTTAAAACACGCTAAGAATGCAAAGGGCAACTTAGGAAGAAATGAATCAAAAATTAACAAACTTTCTAAACTGTGTGACTGTCTGATTGTTCATGTTTCTTTGCCCACCACCGTGATCTCCCATGTCAGCAATTAACTGGGTAACTTCAGGTCACTAGAAATCATGGCAAAAAGCACAAATTCAAGCCAAACTTCTGACAACCAGAGGTATCCTTAAAGCAACCAACAGAACAGTGGGGACCTCCATTTAGAAAGAGCCTAGCCAAACTCTAATAAGCATAAATTTTTTAAACGTAGCCCTCTGGCATTGGGCTAGGGAAGGCTGTGAATGTGTCTAATAATATACCTGTAGTGTTTACACATTAAGCGTGGTGGATTTCTGAAAATCAGAGTAGAAATTTAATTGGCATAGATAATTGGCATCTTATGAGTTGTAGGGGCATAAGCTAACAGCTGCTGCACATTAGCACGAATATGCCAAGGCAGGTGGATCTCTCTCTGTTTCTCTTGCTCACATACACACAGGGTAAAGGACCTGGGATGGGCTGAGCAGGCATATCTGCCTAGAAAACGATGGGAATTTTAAGTGCCCTCTGGCCACCTAGTGAATAGAAGACAAATGACCAAAGTGTGTGTGTTCCACTAATGACCATTCTCCTATGTTGCACACAAACCGCCAATTGATTTCGCATGAATCTCCAACTAAGGCGAAAAGGAAGGAGCAAACTCCTCAGTTTCGCTGCTGGAGACTCTTGAAGACCGTCCAAACTCGCAGGAGGGCTCTTTTTATTTGGCAAGACTGTGACGACTGCACACGCGCTTCCCTAATTACTTTACCTTAATGAACCTTTTTTAATGTTTGTTGTGTATCGTGGGGAAGATGTTTGAATTAAAGCACTGCTCACTGATGCAGATGCATGGTTTTCTATGTGTGTGATAATGTGGTTTTTAATCTTCATTTATCTATGAAAGGTGGGCTACAATGTGCAGAATTGAGCTTCACATTTGAAGAATTCCACACATTCACACTAAGGGCTGAACAACAGTCCACTGCCGTAAGGGCCTGGTAACACAGACAGCAGTGTCTGAGGGAATGCAATGTGCTCAGTGCATTTAGAGCTATTGTTGTTAGAGTCGCTGTTAATACACAAGGAGATCTGATGTTGTATTTTGGTGAAATCTGGCACAATGCTATGCACTGTTGACAGATAGCAAAAAAGCTTGACAGCGCTGACCTTTGAGGGAAGGGAAAGGTAGAGCCCAGAATTATGAAAACTATCATAATATTAGCTGTGTCATGCAAACTAATACTACAGGATACCAGTTCATGGTGTAAAAGGGCAAAAAGTTGCAGGAGCAGTTGAGGGAACATTCCAGCATTATAGGAAACTTGTTCATTTGCTTTTAAATTAATAGTCATTCCACTGATATCAATTTCATGTGTATGCATTTTGAACACAAATAGTTTTGCAAAATCTAACTTAGAATCACCTAGGAAAGAAAAAATATATATATATATGTGTGTGTGTGTGTAAAGCTTTTCATTGGTTACTTGTACTCCATTAAATTCAAATGAGTGCAAATGTAATGCATAATTGCAGTAGTTGGCTAGTTGGTGGTGCTAGGTAATTTGACTTCCTCCTCTGGGGACTAAGAATGTGTGTGCACAGTGGTGTCTTTTTCTAGCATTTTACAGTATATCCACCTAGCCACCCAACAAAAAGCCATTGGATTATATCGGAGAGTATACTCGCTTCGCTCGATAACCCTACAAAAGTATACTTTTTAGTTTAAAAGTATAGTTTCTGGCTTAAATGACTGCTCAGACAACCAAACTGTAAATCACAAAAAACATCAATTTAGAAACAATGGGTGACATCACAGACCACATATGTTTTGCGGTCAGTCAGTATTAAAGGCAGTCCGCACCAAGAACATTAACTATGTGAGCATCCACAAGGTGTAAAGTAGTATTTCTCTGTTTAATAAGGAAAACAGGTGTGACAATATTACTTTTCTTAACACTTTGTGTGTTTCTATTATGCATTTATTTGTCTGAAAAGCTGAAATTAAGTTCTAGCGCCACTTACACCGTCTTATACTGCTCAAGCATAGACTCCGCCATTCACTTGAGTCAGAACAACTAACAACTAAGTAGAACGATTTTATATTTATAGCCATATCTTTCTTGGTGTGGTTGGCTCTTTAGGCTGGTTAACTATGTAGGCAGTGAGGAAACTGATGTTTCTGGCCAGTGTTTGATCCATAAAAGTCGAATTTTGGCAGTATTGCCCCTTGGAGGATGAATTTGGACCTTCACTTGCTGATCTACGAAATGTAGCCAGTGTCGTTCTAAGTCTCTTCACTGTCACCTGCGACCACCAGCCTATCTGCTCCCAACACTGCCCTTACACACCCTGCCACAGCAAGGTCCTTGATGTTATCAAAGCAATTTGGCCCAGCTTTAATCATTGGGAAAATTGAGCAGTCCCCATCCCCCTCCCTTGCACTTTGGAAGCAGACAAAATCCAATCACTCATAAGAGAGGTTATTGATTGATCTAATCTTATTGGAGGTGAGGTTGTGGAGGGGACGTGATTGATTGCTTTTGTCTGCTACACATGTTGCTCTCGGTTGGCGATTCGTGTCCACTTTCATCTGGTATTTAATCTCTGTGTGAAGTTCTCAGACCCCCCTCCGCTCCCCTCAGACCCATCCTCGCCAAGCGGGCCTTGTGGCCCATAAACTGGCTTCGTTTGATCTCATCCACCTCTTCAAAATGGCTGTCACATTGCTGTCCAGGTGCCAAAAAGAGAAAGCTTCATGACTTGAGGATCCGCAAAGAGCCTCAATTTATCCACCAAAGCTGCAGAAATATTCTGTGACCTATGACCACAACTTAATAAATCGCACTGACGAGAACATTGCTGTCACAATATAAGATGGAGTCCGTTTGATCAAATAGTATGTTCTGTTTCTAAATATGAGCTATTTGGACCTGAATAATAGTAAGATAATTCATGCAAAGTGAACCAAGTCAAATGAGTTATGTATACAGTATTTATATTTATATTTATGTATAAATGCTTGGAGTTTTGTGTTGTGGTTCCTGACAGAACAAACCTTATCTATTCAAAACAGTCTGTATTTCGTTCTATTACAGACCAATATAATGCTGCATAACACACTATAATTGTATAATGTGTCATTTGTAAGCTAATTTCAGGATTTTATCTGTTAATTTATACAAAGACTTTATTTCCTCAGTGTATTCTCAAAGGCAAATGATTAGCACAGAAGAGTTTTCTAAGTTTTCTAAATAACACTGAAGAAAATATGCACCTTTTGCAATGGTAACATGGACCCTCACCCACCCTTCTAACTGTGGGAATGTGTGGCAATATGAGATTATGTTAAAACAAGCGTTAATGTGGTACAAGTTCACAAGAGTCAGCAGTCAGCAAACTAATTCTGTAATGTCTGCTATAAAGCATTATATCTCCATAAAGTTGGCTTAAGTTGGTGAACATACCCAAATGGCAGCCTCTGAGGCTGAAAAATGAAGCCAATGTAAAGTGCCAAACAGTGCAGTTCATCAAATGGCCACTTGAGGCTGGCTCCAAAATAGAATAAATCCTAATAGACCCTGATGTTAAAATGCCCAACTTTACAGCAAAATAAACCATACAGCTTTGGTCTCTGTAGCTAATTTCAACATTCATGATAATGGTATGGGGGCAATTTTTTTTTAACTTAACTTTTTAACTACATTTTATTAAGGCCCAAAGTTATGCATAATTAAGGGCGGGCCAGAGTGACAGGCTGCGCACAAGGCATTGCTACAGTCTGTGATTCAAATCCACCTCTCACTCCTTCACAGCTCCAACCTCTCATCAAAATATAGTCAAGTCAGCTAAAATTACATTACAACACCTTGACCATTTCCTCATATTTGAAGTGTCATAAAAAACAAAATCTTACATCGGTCAATGTTGGATTTCTTTCCGTTGGGTTTAACTGTGGCGGGAGCGTCAAGAAAAGTGCATGCACACAGAAAAGCCCTGTTGGGGTCAAGCTACAAAAAAAAGCAAAATCTGAGTGTATTGAATTGAGCAAGAGAGTGTGTTTTGTTTCTTTTTAATTCAGCTTTTCATTTGCATGATAAATAAAAATATGTCTTGCTTTAATTGTTAACTAATCTGTTAATGTGAGTATTTGTTGTTTACCAGTTGAGAGTATTATCATTCTGCCTATTCTGATTTGCTTCTCTGTGACTGAATTGAACCCCTTTAGGCATCGGCTCCCATGTTCTCCTTTCCTTATCAAAACCAAACCAGACTACAAAAACAATGACAGAAATCAAAAACACAAATGAGGCACTGAGCTGAATAACCTTAATGATGAGGCAGAACCTGCAGGATTATTGATGGTTGTTGCTTCCCACCTGCTTTGTGCCCTCAGTATCGACAGTGGGTTTGTGTGCCCTAAGAAACTTCTTTTCTCTCTAGTAGTGCTGAGCCCAAGTGACTGAAACAAGGCAATGAATTTATCACAAGTGGGCAATGCAATTACCTTGGGAGTGGCCACGTGACTGAAATCAATATGACACAAAGCACTCGGCCATTGACTCTCATCCATGACAAAGTGTGCCAGTGTCTTCCCATAGAAAGGAGTAGATTATTGGACTTTGCGAGCCTCCTACTTTTTTGATTTACTGTCGGGTCACTGCGACATTAGAAAAGAGCCATTGTTTTACAAGAGGGGGAAGAAATGAATAGACTGCTGAAGTCGCACCTATGGAAAAAGCCAAGTCAGAGCGGCTGCCTTTATTGGCTGGTCTGGACACAACTCATTCACAGCTGCGATGGAGGGGAAGGGGAGTGATCGCTACAGCTCTCACCTGGTACTTTATATGGCATGTTCCTTTCTATTTCCAGCAGGGGGCCCCAGTGAACTGGGTACAACCCTGGAGAAGAGTCGATTTCAGCTGCAGGTCTGTGCCCTCACCTCTGTGGGAGAAACTCGAGCCTTGTAGCGTCTGACTCGGCCAGAAACTCAGTCTCTACTCCATTGGTACCTTGATACGGAAATTCCACTAGAACAGCTTGTAGCCAACTGCAACTCCATTAAACAAGTCTATGATGAGGTAATCAATAAAGATATAAGGCACCCATAGGGCTTTGTGGCTTGTGTTGAGTGTGTAATGATTAAAAAATGGGGTAGGAGGCAACACAGTGCAGTTTAAAGAGGATAAGACAGAAAGCAGTTAGGGAGGAGGAAAGGGAAGAGCGTGTACCTCAGGAAGCATTGGAGCGGACCCACACTGTGGCGGAATCAGTGGGATAAAGAGACGGGGGAAGAAGCAGGGGAGTAATAGATTTTAGCTGCTTGGCCACACTTCCCACACAGCCCCAGTCCCAGCTCTTGTGTTTTCTGTTTTAATAGGGGGGAAAAAGGGTGAAGTCAGCAAAAACAAAATGCCGCCATTAAATCATCTCCCCGGATCCGGTGTCAGAGCAGTAATGGGAAACGCACTCATCATCGGAAAGGTTACTGCTTTCCAGAAACCTCCTTGCTAGCTTTTCTCTTTTTTGCCCCTCCCCTTCCCTGCGCCTCTTGGCCCCAGTCTCATCCCCTAACCAGAAACCAGCTGTAGCAGAGCTGATCTCTGGTTTGCCGGCTGGTGTTTGGTCCCCGAAGACCACGGGGTCGAGGATGAGGGATTGGGGCAGCTACAGTTCACCACGGTGAGTTGGTTCCATCGCTCGGAGATGCCACGTTGAAAACCAAAATGTGTCTCTTTTTGTGTTCTCCTACAGTTGTTGAAAGAACAAAGGCTGTTCATTCACCTTCATATAAAGTCCCTTTTGTTGTAGGATGTAGCAAATTTTTATGTAGGCTTTTCATCAATTGGAGACGTCAATGTCGGCTTTTTTCTCTGTCAAAAACTGACTAGCAGTGAAGTATTTCAAGAACTACTTACAATTTAATAACTAGAATTACTACCTCTGTGTTGTATGAATCCGCCAGCTAGTCAAGTTGCAGTCTGCATCCATCTCTGTCAAGACTCATAGAGGTACTGAGTGTATTTTCTGGTGAAGAGGAAGTTGACACAATATTGACTTGCACAATTTCAGTGAAAAATAATATATGCATAGCTGTCTTCATAAAGAGATAACTTCTCACAGAAGAGTAGAGGACTCACATGATGCAACAACAATCACCTGAAACTCAAGATCAGCAAAACTAACAAACTTGTGGTGGACTACCAGAAGAAAAGGAAGTTGAAGCCATGACAGTAGAAAATGCTTCAAATATGGATGTTGTTACAAAGAAGTTACAATATCTAAAATGCGGATGCTTCACAAACATCTTCAATCCAGCAGCACAGACAATCTTTGCAATCAGTACAGTTTCAAGACGGGCACCCAAGATTAGTGTCACCAATTCAGTATCTGCCCAAATGTCTCCCCTTCTGTTCCTGAGCTATGGAAATCCCTCAAGGGGCTCCTGGGATACTGGGCTCACGAGAATGGGACGTTTGTATAGACAACCCAATAAACACAACGCCTCCAACCATGACTGCTGCCAACGCAGAGGTATTAAAAGTTTCCAGCACAAGATCCACTTATGTCTAGTTCACACTACATGCCTTTAGCCCTGATTTTCTGCTCGCCGACGGTTTTAGAGCACCCAAAATGACCCAGATCAAAGGCAAATTGGCATTTCCTCGGCAGTTACCTCACAAGTCTGCTATGTATCACAGATGCATCACAGAGTGGGTTTCCATTACAGATTTTCGCAAAAATTAAGAAATATTTTCAAAATATCGATAAAACACAATATCAAGATGTTTGCGTTTCCACTGAGGGATATAATGCGACTTCTCTCGCTATGTTATGTGATAACATTCCAAAAAGGCATTGTGATGAATGTCCAAAACATTGCCAGGTTTATTTCTATTGCAGCCACTCAATAAAGTCAGCCTAATTTTGCCTTAATTCCTTTGTCTCGTATAAGAGTTAAAATTTTTTTACACATATACCATGTCATGTTTTGTAGAATGTCTTGTGATTTTGTTGTACTTTTTCTTCTTCTTTGGGTTTAATAGCAGTTGGCATAAAGTTGCATTACCGCCACCCAGTGATGCACATCGTATGAGCCACATAAGCGAAAAAACGTAAAAACTTTTTTGCAATAAACAGGAGTTTTTTCGAAATTGACATGTTTCTATTAGGTGTGTTTTGTATTTGCAATTTCAATTTGAGAGTTAATGGAAACCTGCCTACAAATGTCTTGCATGCGCATCTGGACCAGGTGGCATGCTACAGCCAGTAAACACAAGACACGGCTCTCCAGGTTGTGTGTTTGTATTTGAGAGGAAAAGAGAGAAGTTGACAGAGAAAGGGGTAGTAGGTGTAAGGTGGACTACTGAATGCAATGTTTCTGTATGTTACAATCCTAATTACTTACTCAGTGTTACTACACTGCTTTGTCACTTTTTTAGTTTGGTGTTTTCTAGAAATTAGGCATTCCTCCTCAGGAAAGATTTAATAGTGTTTGACCCCCATCACCATAATTGTCTGATAGAAGCCACAAAATCCAAGTGCCAGACTCAAAAGAAATGCACTGAACACAATGATGAGCCATGAGGAACCATTTTCATTCTAGACACTCCTTTGTATGCTTCTCTCATGCCAATCTAAGCCCAGTTTGCCAACTTGAGACACAGATACGTCATGAACTAAGTGACAAACTGCCTTGAAATCTGCTGAGCACATTCATGCTGAAGCGATGAATTCTTTTGTCTTCAATGGCCACTGTTTTTGACTTTTATACTTTTATACTAAATTTAATCAGTGCAACTCAATTGTGACATACATGAAGCAGTTTCGATGATTAAATAATCATTATACATAATACACATAGGGCTGGGCAATATGGAGAAAATCAAATATCACAGTATTTTTAACCAAAGACCTAGATATCTTTGAACAATATTTGTTCTACTCATGATGCTTTCAAAAAATATTTACACAATAAGATTTTGATATCTTATCATCGGCAATGTGGATTTAATGACTAAGTGGGGAAAGGCAAACAACAGAACAGCTAGAACAGTCTAAAAATTGCATCACTATTCTGTAATGCAGCCTTTAAAGCCAGGAAAAAACAACACTGAGGATATTATGATATCCAAAATCTAAAATGACATCTTGTGTCATATCAAGATATTTAGAAAATATTGAAATGTTGCCCAGGCCTAATTATACAACTGGGTGGCCAGATTTAAGGTCTCAGGCTCGATATGGTCTTAGGTCTATTGCAAATGTGAGAACTTGGATTTTTCTGTATGTTTGGACATGAAATGGCCAAAAGTAAAGGTCAAGATGTTAACAATCTGCAGCTGCAACACTTTGAACTTACAGTTTTTACCATGAAAAACAACATAAAAATACATAGATCAAACCTCCTCAGTGACTGCAGTGAGACAATCCAGCAGATCAGCTTTAGACTCTGCATGTGGTTTAGAGGGAATATTTCGTCTAAGCCACCACCCCCCCAAGAAGGCCACTTCCCAGGTGATAAATCACAGATGACAGAGGGCATTACACGCACAAACGGACTGCCGCTGCCGCACCTTTAGAACAATTAATTAGCTGGCTGACACTCATTTATCACTGCGGCAATAAGGTGAAAAAGTCAAGAGTTTATTAAAGCTCCGCTTAATTTTCAAGAGCTATAGGCCAGAGGCTGAGACACTTCACATACACAACAGCAGCAACATTCACATTCTTACTTCATACAGTATCACAGTAAAACAGTACACAGTTGATCAGAAATATTCCCTTAAATGCATGGATGTAAACGAACGTAAACAAATGTTTGGCAATTAAAAAAAACATGGAAGTCGCTTTAAGTCAAAAATCAGAGTTCAACTCTGTTCACAACACAAGCTTATGGTATATAATCAAGTATACAGGCACAAAAAAGTATGTTTGGCCTCTTCAATAAATACTGTACACATTGTCACACTACATAGCTACCTGGCATTCAAATTCTACAAGACCACATCACGTATTTTCAGTTTTAAATTACTGTACAGGTCTGGCTAAATAGATATAGACATGCATTTTAAAACTGAGACGGAGCATGAGTGATGGGAAAGGACTGGTCAGGAGTCAGCAAGTCATTCTGCACCAAGATCTCATCTCTAAAGACAAACCCAGTTTGGTGTTGTTTCTGGACACACCCCAGAGAAGCAAAAAAAGCAGTGAACTGCAAGGGTCTGACTGCTCCCAAAAGCATGCATATAGGGCTCCGTACAGGCAACAGAGTGACATATGAGGGCAGAATGTGACACTTGTCTTGAGCCCTGACAGAGCAGCAAGCAGCTGTTGTTTTGACAGCATTGACTACGGGCCACCAGGGACATGGAGACAAAGCTGGGCTTCTTTCTGAGGATGTGTCAGTTTAACTGTCACTTCAAGATATGGAGACAGAGGAAAACTTCTAAATGCCTAAAGACACTTGGACTAATATTTAAGTGCTATTACCACTAACTACACTAGTTTGTTTCTACTACAGATGCTTAACAGTAGCATGTATTCATTGCTACGCTTGATACACCAGGAACAGTTGGCTTTTCGATACACAACACTGACTTTTCTTAATACTTCTGGTCCTCTATTTACTTAGAAAACACAATACAACATTCAAGTCTGGGAAGTCAAGTTTCAAGTGTGTCTGAAAGTGTGTCTGTGTGTCTGAAAGTGTGTCTGAAATTGAGCAAATTCACATTGAAAAACTCAGGGTGATTGGGTGGCAGATGACTTCATAAAATAAAACTGCTTGATACTGATGAGAAGTTGTATTGGGAGGTCAACAGTGCAGAACACCATCCTGGTAACAACAAAAAAAAGTGTTGATCCAAAATAACTACATGCTGGATGCAGGTGAGCACTTAAGAGGCATAGAGAGGAATTGTTTGGGATAGCGTCCTAAGTCAGAGGATGCACAAATCAACTGAGTGCAGCCGGTTTCTGTCTGTTATAAAACTTAAAGTGTTTTTACTGTGCCTCTACACTGTGAGCAACACGATCAACATAAAGCCAAGAGTCTTCCACTTCCACATTTCTGACAGAGTGAAGCTCAGCTGCCATGTGAGCACTCAAGAAGCATGTTGGCTTTGGACGAAGTTATTGCACTCAACAGCCAGATTTGAACCCAATCTTTAAGATCTCATGAAATGGGTGTTTTTTAGAAAGCTGCTTCTATGTGGAAAACAGTCCATCTTCAGTGGTTCATCAGTTGGTATTCTGTTATCATCAAAACAGTAAGAAGCTTGCCTTTCTGTCCGTCCTATAAAAACAAACTGATTTACGCTCCATAGCTGATACTTACTGTCTTATGTTCTATTTCTAAATGAACTACATCACATAAAGGAAGTAATGATACCATGTCATGGGATCTGTAAAGACACTCTGAGTAAATGTCTTACAAATTAAAATTTGGGGCAGTCGAGTCCATCAGTAGGTTTGATGGTAAACATTTCAGTCATTTTTGACTTGTTTGTTTAATTCTTCCTGTGTAATGCTGCCTAATAAACATGAATACTTGATTAAAACTTAGTAGATGCAGACAATTGCATAGATGCAACCTCAGCCACAATTGGTCACAAAAAGAATCAACCAAGTTACTCATGGTGTGAAAAAGCAGTGAAGTGTTTGACATTGACCAAACAAACTCTGACTCCAACAACACCTCAGTATTCAGGGTCCATGTCTAAGAATCAGACAGTTCTGCTCAATTTTTCGTTGGACAGTTGTTGGTCCAGTTTGGATCAGAGGGTGGTTGCGGGATGGTGTGAAGGTCTCGTTCTTCAGCCTGACTCGAGCGCCATTCTTCAAACACTTCAATTTGCCTCTCTCTGTCTCTAAGCCAACGGTCATCTGTCCCGAGTTTTTATGGGAGGTGAGGTGGCTGCCCCGGCTCTCTCACAACCTGTGCAATGCAAAGATAGAAAGAGTCAGGGCAGCACACCTCACACCCCGTCCAGCATCCCTCACAACTTAAACGCTGCCTCAAGAGCACGACAAATGCAACACTAACACCTTGGTATTGAAGTGTTGAGCTTTTACTTTGTCTGTATCTATGACACTGCTCTTACCAAGGACAAAGCAGCATTTTTAAAAAGCAGTACAAGATCACTACATCGAAGTAAATTATTAATTTTCAAATTTTATGCCACTTTGGCTTTTTATTAATGCTTTTGGTCGACACATAATGGTCTGCAAAGTAGTGTCAAATATAGTCTTAAATAATAAGGATGGATTAAAAAAAGGAAAAAAAAGGCGAGTTGCTGACAAGACAAGCAGTAAAATATCGGGGGTATGGTGGGTGGTGAAATGACCTACCTTAAATTGTAAATTCAGCACACTGCACATTTTGGCAGCACTATTTCCACCAGGACAAAAGAATCATGTCGTAGTCACCACTCTGCTGTGGAATTTCTTTTTTTACAGGGATACATAATGATTCAAATTGCATCTACTTTGCTGTTTTGTCTATCACTGTTGAGAAATAAAAAAAAATCAATAGAATGCAATGCTTCTTGACCATGCTTGACATAACATTATCCTCTAAATTTTGCTTTTGTATTCTGTTCTTGTATTTGTATATGTTCTGTCCATGTAAGCTTTTGTTCCGTATTTTGTATTCTCTATTTTGTATTTGTATGTTTTCTTTTTGCCTTTCAGGTAAAGCGTCTTTGAGTACTTAGAAAAGCGCTATAAAAGTCCTATCTATTATTATTATTATGGCTATTATTATTAATAATAAAAACCCACAGAAAAAGGGAGGGCTTTAGAGATGTAATCATTATTTCATCATCTAATTACCTGTTTGTGGTATAAATTTGTCAGAAAATAGTAAACATTTCCGTAGAGCCCGTCTTCACAAAATGTTGAGCATATTTCATTAAAAAAGACAAATGATCATACGATGATCAAAGCAGTTTCAGAGGAATTTTCTGCTGGTTGAGGAACTGTATCAACTTGCCTCTTGTCGCTGCCTCTTGACCAGGTTGCCATTATAAATGAGACTTGGTTCTCAAATGACAAATCTGTTTAAATAAAGGTTAAAAAACAGCTCTAGATGGATTAAATGAATTTCTGGGAAGTTAAACGTCCGTGCAGAAATTGCTGAGTTTCACTGACACCAGTTAAACAGCAATTGAAAAGCAGCAAAGTACAGTCCAGACCTGTGGATTAGGTAGTGAGTGGCCATAGTTTATCTATATAAAAAAAAACACCAGAGTGGTGAGTATGGCAAGATTCTGTTATTGTAGTAAATTAATGAGTGAAACAGCATATACATTACTCTGAATCTGAATTTATCAAGACAACAAGTGAAGATGGAGGAAGTACTGAGTTTATCTCAACAGCGAATTCAAGCAGAAGCAGATCAGTTAATGAGGGAGATGATATTAAGATAATGAAATATGACTTAAAACAAGACCAATTCCTGTCTTCATTACAAGTGGGTTTTAAATAAAAGCTTCCAGCCACTATTTTAGACTATACAGTTAAGCAACTGGTAGAGTGAAAAAAGATGAGGGGAGTGTCACACTTGAAGGACAAGGCAATGTTTCAAAATACCAATACAAAATGTGTTAGGCAGTTAGAGTTGTGACAAGCCAGTGAAAATGGAAAGACAATATGAAACATATAAAGGGAATTCAACTGGAAACTGAGAGGCAAGGCGAAAAAACAAAAACAAAAATTGCACCCAATGTTGGCACTTAAATTTATCTCCCACGAACGGGATATTATCTCCTACTACAGCACAGTATCCTCTAATCTTCGTCTTTACTTATCACTCTTGTGTTTTATGACTGTTCAGCACTTTGGTAAGCTGTGTCTGCTTTTAAATATTCTTTAATAGAATATAGAAAGAGATAGAAAAATATATTATCTCCTACATACTGGATAATATCTGCTGCATAGGAGATATTTTTTCCTACATACCTGATTATAGCTCCTACATATGACATATTGTCTCCTAAGTACAGGAAAATCCTACAAATGAGACATTATCTCCTACATATGGGATAATATCTCCTATGTATGAGATTAAATCTTTTATGTACAAGATAATATTGTCTAAGTAGGAAATATTATTATTAATATTATATTATTAGGGCAGGCTTAATTTGGTTTCTTTGAGAGTGAGAAGCCATGCAGAATCACTCTATGATACAAAAGGCATTGACAGCTCAGCAAAATGCAGCAAAAAAAAAAAGGGTTTTACCCTCCCAGTTAGGTAACTGGGCCATGCCATAATGCCATAATGTTCATTAAACATAAAACATTTATGTAGAGATCTCACAGTTTCATGTTTTACAGTAGACACTTGTAATTAATGAAAAAGAGCCTAATATCTAATGAGAGGAAATGAAAAATTAAGTTTTATTACTATCTCATATGTAGGAGACAATATACAAAGGACATCTACGTATGTGATAATATATCCTACTAAGGAGATCAAGTTAGATTTTGGCTAAAATTGCCTGCAATTCTTTTCCACCTTGGCTCTCAGGGCTTCCATAGACTTCTGGTCTGATGAAACGGAGAAATGTTTTATGTAAGAGATTCATCACATGACGATGTTCTGACAAGGTGCCTGCTGTGATCCACTTTTTGATTTTCTCACAGAATTCCAATGTCAAAGAGAAATCCTGGCTATTAGATGCCTGACACCTGAAATCCCAGGAAAGGAGCAGAATAAATTGTGCTATTCATTACACCTTAATGAACTGTGCAAATGTATGTGGCAGGTCAATACAGGGGGCCTATGGAGAAGATACCCTCAGCCCCCTAATTCTGCGGAGCCCAGGCGGCCAGAGCCTAATGAAGACTGAACTTTAATCATCAGGAGGATATGGCTGCCTCACGAGACCCCTACCCCTCCCCACACAACCACACATACACACACACACACACACACACACGCACACAGAGCATGTCTAATAACCCTACCCCTCAGCTTCCTCCATGAGCTGCACACACACACATTCCCTCACCTCACGAGGTTTTCGTTGTCGCCTGGTCCTTTGCAGGTTGTACACTCAGTCCTCGTGTCGTCAGCTTTGGGTTTTTTCTGCATTGCAGACTGGCGTTGTCGGCGTTCCCGAGGCAGTGGTTCCTATGGAAACACGGCTGATTAGAATCAAGAGCTGTATGGACACTTGTTGGTCATTGGGATGTTTAAAACGAATGAAATCTTAAACTGAGGAAGGATGGTGAATACACAAGAGAAACATTTTTTGAATACAATTAAAAGTGATTTAAGATTAGACTGATGCGTATTCTTCACAGGTGACATTTCTGGACTTCCAGTTGTGTAAAACAATTTAATCTTTAGACCTTTCTGATGGTTTTTGTTTCTAGGAAAAACAATAGACAATCCACATCAAAATTACCATAGGCAACACAAATGTATCAGTTTCCTTGGGTCAAATCTGAGGAGTAAGGAAGTGTTTGACTTATGGTTTTATTTTGAGAGTGAGATGAGAAGAGCTACATCAAACTTATATCTGTATTTACAAGCTGGAGTCAGGATGTGGTTAACCTACAGCATAAAGACCTGAATCAGAGTGAAACAGCTGGCATGACTTTAAAAAAGCTAACATGGCTTTGTTCAAAATTTAAAACATGCCACAAAATCTAAAGTTAACAAATTTGCACACTGTACCCAATTTGTTAAACCTCTCCACAAACAGAAATATAAAACCATCGATTCATGGTTTTAGATTAGGTACTTGTTAAAACTTTTTCTTGATGACCAACAGTGTGTCCTTCTGCCCCGTACAGTCAAGAGTGCAGATGGTACAAAGCAACAACAAAAGGAATTGTCAATCAAAAACACCAAACATTTGAATTGTATGTCTTCCTTTGCTACATTGATTTAACACTAGCTGCTGGTTGGAAAAAGTAAGACATCACTTCAAATTATGGAAACTTCTGATGGGCATTTCCCATTGTTTTCGACATTTGTTAAACTAAATGATATATAAAAGAATCATAATTAATAGAGGATTAATGAATTCAAGAAAATTAGTGATAGGTCTCCTGCTGACTGAGTAGAATATTCTTAAATCAATTTATTACCATAGAGTTGTAAAAGTAATGTTTCTCTTGAACGTTTTTTTTCTCTTTGAAGTTTACTCTTGCCAGCGTGATCAAGCCTCCTACTGTCCATATAAATGCTGGATTGAAATCCATACTGTGAAGAGGGTTACCATTAAGATGTCAGTGGTAGATGAAATCCATTAACTGATATTTTATTTTTAATAAAACTGACAATACTGGCAAATATAAGCAAGAGAATAAGATGATAGAGGACAAATAACCCTGAATTATTAAAGAAACTAAAGGGGCCAAAAAAGCAAATATAAGTGAAGATTAAGAGCAGACAAAGTGGTTCATAAAGAACATAAATATGTCTTATGCATGTAGACTAGAACAACAGCAGTAGTTTTCTGTAGCAGAATGAAGAGACAAACCTCAATTTTATCTTCTCTTTCTTCACAGATGGGAACCCTCTTCCTCTTTTGCCCTCTGGTTCTCTGCAGAACAAAAACATTTAACTTTTAAGCTATGTTCAAAAATACAATGAACATTTCCATTCAACTTTCTTCTGAGTAAAAAAAATCAGGGTGAGAGTATCATTTCCTGACTAACATCTCTGTAAACAGCTTTCTAACAAAGTTTTGGCTATTTTACATAAAAGACTTTGGCATTATTGTTTTGATCTTTGCTTTTCATGAGTGACAAACTGCTGTGGAGGAAAAAAAGAAGTAATTGAGAGCTTTGCCAATGACGCTTTCACTGACCCACAAAAACTGAGAGTGATTTTAGAGAGAGGACACAGAATGATTCAAAGAGACAAATACGCATATAAAAGATGAAAAAAAAGACCCCCCCATTGAAGGCAGCCTGACTTAACAGCGATACTGGCTACCAACTTCCATGGGTAGTCACGCAGTGGCATTAAACGTGACTGCCGAACATGCCAAGACACCAATGTATTTCTATGGAAGCTCAACAAGGCTGAATGAACGTCTAGCAACTTTCCCATCTATAACACAGGTCTGAAGTGTACTTTCACCTCGAAGGAGGCTGGAGAGAGCATGAAAGGAAATAAAAATCAAACATTCCCTTCTTGTTGCTAGCAAGTGAGCATTGGAGCTGCTGGGGAGGCTTTAAAAGGGGAAGAAAAATCGACAACATATTTAAACAGATTGTGAAAACAATCCCATCTGTCGCCTTTGGCTCGCCACCACTCGCCAGATGGAGCACTTATCATTAAGAATGCTAACTGCAAGAATGCTGCCAATTGGCTTCTACAAACCTTCACTATTTCTCCTGCGACTACACCACCAAACAATGGCCTGACATTATTTAGTTATATCTGCATAGTGTCTGTAAAGTAATCTATAAGGCCAGGCAGAGCAGGGTGCAGTTCAGTAGCTGGTTCAGCTAAAAAACACTCAGCCGCACAGCACAGCTAATCTCAGGCTCTGCTCAGGTGAGGAAATTAAAACTGCAGGCAGTTTATAAGTCCCAGGCAAAATCAATCTTTTAATTAAGTACATCAGTGCATCTTTAACAAGCATGAATCATTTCACACAGGATTAGAGAAATTAACAGAGCATAGGAAGTGGTAGTAACTAGATATATTAACTTAATTCTCATAATTTCCAACTGATTAATGGCATATGTTCATATTGGAGGTTTTAATGTTAGCACTGCGGTTGGTAGCAGGCAGCAGTAAATCATGTCCCATTAGGAAGGAGCATTTTATTGCAACCTTCAGTTAGCCTCTCGAACCCTGAATTCCCCTTTAAAACTCCCCTTAATTAGCTCTAGGGTTTGAAAATGCCTTTATCATTGCATCAAATAAATGCAGGGCAATCTCTGGTGTTTTATTTTTGAATAATATTAACTGGATTGGAATTTGCATTTTTGGATATTGATTGCTAGTTAGCCTTTCAGCATCAGTTTTGGACGCTTAGGGACAGCATATCAATTTACGCTTGTTACATGAATTGTGTCTTTTCAAAACAAACCTACACTTTCAAAAGCTAATGTACAGTTTTCACTCGTTAAATGTGTAAAGTCTATGTTGAAAATAAACTTAAAACACTGGTAAAAACATCATGGTTGTGCTTAAATTAAGTATGTTTGTTTCTAATGCAATATAACGTCACGTGGCATACGTCAAATGTTTCGCAACATACTTCTCTGGCATGGTATGCTACACTAGCATACTATGTTGTATAATAATAACTTGATTGACTTTTGGTTTTTGCAGGGAACACAGACAGCAGTCTCTTGCAGTGGCTCAATGCATTTCACATCGCCACTAAAGGCTGTTTCGGTGCATTGGTATCTGATGCTGAGGGACACTTTCCCTTTGGGCCTTGTATTGGCTCAAATATAGGAAGCACTGCATGTTCACCCACTGTAGGAGGCTGCTTTAAATGGAATGGAGGCAACCAAGGTTAAACTTAACATTTTTTTCCCCTTTTTTTACAGGCTTATTACATGGTCATTACATGCCTTAGCTCAGTAAGCTTAGTTAGGTGCTACTCATAAATGACATAATTTGGTATGTCAGTGGTTCCATACCTATCCATAAAAATAAAAAAAAACACGGCAACGGTTTTGGTTTTTTTTGCCCGTAATAAAGAGCATATATGCATCTGGATTGTAGAGGGCCTGAGAAGGTATCTGTCTTAAGCAGGGCTGTGTAAAATCAGACAGTGTGCTATGGAGCATTAATTTTACAGCTGCGACATTATGTACATGCTAAATAAAATTCAGCTCACAGGTTGACTTTAAAAGGTTTTCCTCCAGTAGGCAGAATCCACTACAAGCTATGAATAACAGCCACAAGACTCTCAGCTTCATCAAGGTGGTACTGGGCCATGTCAGCCCTTTTGGCCAAATGTAAATGTGAACACACACATGCATGCTTTCCTGACATGCAAACCCCCCGATACACACACATACACACACCACAGCCTTAGAGGCCAGCGGGAGGTTGATTAGCCAGTCCTGATAAATTGAAATATGGCTTTAGAGAAGTGCCAGTGCTTGGGTGCCCTGGTAAAAGCATTAAAAATGCAAAGCAGGGCCCTTTTAGCGTCTGCCATTGCGCGCCTTGCATTTGAAGATAAATGCTGCACTGAAGTGCCTCGCCCGAGTGGCTGTGGCTGCGAGAAAAATCAGAAATCTGCTTAATCCCTGAGAGCTCCAGCAGGGTCCTCGGCACATGTCTGGGCCCAGGGTTTCCAAACCTGAACAGAAAAACACATTAACCCAGACTGCCACTGTGCTCCGACACTCGGCTATTTCCCCTCTCAGACAGATAGAGTGCAGAGAGTGGAGAAGTGGCTGAGACACTCCTCCTTTTCTTTGTTCATTTCTCTATTTGTAACAGAGACTGTAGTCAGGAGCAGCTTTGGTGGAATTGACTCTGCTGTGAGCGTCCACAGTCACAAGAGGAAAGTTCCCTCGGGTCCCAGGTGAGTGGCACTGGGTCACATATCGACAGTGGAAAAAACAAAAGGGGAGTGAAAGACAGCCCCAGTCGCCCCTCCACACCACCAAGCTGTCAGATATCAATCTGGAGTGTTTCTTGAGGGAGCGGGAGGCTGCTCTGTATCGCAGGATCAGAGCATGGTCGGTACAGATAAGTAGGATCCAGTGAGGGATGGAGAGAGGGTTCTGTTCCCTCTCACAGCTGACATAAAATGTTACACTTCCAGCTGACACAGTCCACATACTGTTGCGCTTTTATGGACAAAGAAAAAAGTCGTGGTGAAAACAGCTAGAAGGTTTATGGCAACATTTATACAAAATTGACACTGTTGTCGCCTAGACACCTTTTAAGACTGTTTTACCGCACAAAAATTGACTGCTGTCATTGGTGCTGAACATCTGAACATCAACTTTTGGTGTAATGAAATGTAATCTTTTCTTTATTAGTTGTCGCATCATTTACTAAGTCATATTTTGCCAAGTCTTGAAGACATTCTTTAGCCGATGTCTGTCAGTCATCGACACCTGAGCCCAACGTCATGATTAAAAAGCTTGCCTTCCCATCCAAACCAACACCAGGGCACCGATTTGTGGTGGCGCAAATGAGAGCAACTGCATGCTTGAAAATGAACAAATCTGATTTACCAGATGAACTGTAGACTGCCAGATAGGGTAAGTGGGAAGCCTTTTAGTGACCAAATTTGTTGCCGCCATCATGGAGACTTGGCTGATAGCGTCTTTTTTTAAAATTCACTTTTAAATTATATAAATATCATGGATTACTCCGGCAGATTGGCAGTGTACGAGTTGTGTCGTGCTGTTTAAGGTATATGTATTAGTCTAGTCTGTGTGCTTCTTTGTCATTTATTTGTTTTTTATTGAATTGCATCTTTAAGTTTGTGTTTTTAAAGACAAAAGATAACCCTTCCTTTGTCTTTTCAATCCTGAATGTGTGCGTTTTATCATTCTGTGTTCCCTCTCTACTCTAAATTCTGGCATTTTTGCAGGTCTCGAAAAGGCAGACCTCGTCATGACTTCTATTTTTACCTCAGCAGCAGTTAGAGGAGTTTGAGTGTTGGGGTGGAAAACTGATATGTCTATCCGGTCAGAGCTGATTAGATCTGATCAATGAATGAGAGGAGCAGCTGCTGCAAACTTTTCGACACGGCGTAATGAATGCCTAAGTTTCACTTTCACCACACCTGATGTTTTTCTGCTCTGTCTGTCCCCAGACTACACTCCACGCCCCAAGAGTGTGGTGCAATCATAAACCGATCGGTATATATATTCCAAAAATCAGTATGTGGCAGCAGATGTTTTGATCATAGCAGGCCACCACAAATAAATGAATGTGTGTGAAACTCTTTATAAGTACTAACCACATTGTTGCTAGCTTGCTGTTGATGCTAGCTATATTGAGACCTGTCATGTTGATTGTATGCATACAACTCTCATTGTGTTTGGCACACAAACTTTTCATTATCTTTGTGAGTAACAACAACAGTTTTTTAAAATGTACTTCTACTGAAGTATAAAGATAATAAAGAATAAATTTCCAGTGTGTCGATACACACCGTGCCCCTCACTTGATGTTTCTTGGGCTCTGGCGACATCTCTTGTGGGATGAATTTGATTGGTCCTTTAATCTGCCTCCTGGACCTCTTGGTGCCGTCAGGTAGCGTCTCCATGGCAATATCTGCCTCATCACTGCTGGCCTGGTCACACTCAGAGCATTGCCTGAGAAGAAGGAAGAGAGCCTCACTCACTGCACTGTATTGATTTTATTATCATAGACTCCAATCTGTAGTCTTTACTGTAAAAAAAGCTTTCATTGTTTCAACTGATGAAAACAAAAACATGTAAGTGACAAAATAAGGCTGAGTGAAAGGAAAAAAAATTAATATAGAAATATGTGTGAATTCTGTCTGATAAAAAAAAAAAAATGTCCAAGTCTTTACCCAAACCTTATCAGAGCTGCTTGACGATACACAATCCTATCAGATGATACTGATATTTACTGCATCAGGTCAAAGTAAGACCTGAGAATGGGAACAGTCTGCAAAAACAAGCAGCTTCTGCCTCCATTGTTTGTTGTACAAAAGACCCTGTAGTCTTTGTGGTTTCTACGTGCAAAACTGTGTAATTAGTTATGACTCTGCTTCCACACACTTTTATCATTCAAATAGTTTCTAATTTTCACCCAATAAAGCAAAAAGAGCTTCATGCTCACAATGACTGCTAAATGAATTACTCCAGTCACAGACAGATTGTGTTAGACAAACACAAACACGTCCTGTGTTGTAACACCAGCTGAATCTCTGCATTTCTTTAATTTACCCGAGAAAGAGAAAAAGCTTCTCGTTTTCATCAAACAGCGGGAGAAGTACTTTAATAAGTGACAGAATATCTCAGAACTATCATATGAGAAAACGCAGATACACTAAATCTCTCTAGATAAGCAACTGCAGTAGTTGAGAGAAGAGACTGTGACATTTCCCCCATCTCAGCATCCGTCATCTGATAATCCTGCTGCCACAGACCGGCCTCAAATGCCAGAACGAGTATGCATAAACAAACTCTGGATTGTAATGTGTAAATACTCAATGCAGACAGAGAATGAATATGAAAAGCATCCTGTTCATTCACAAAATGAAGATGTTTTGTGAAATCGGTATCAAGCAGGAATGTCAAAAAGGTCTGGGCAACATATCAATATTATATCCATATTGTGATAAGAGACCAGATATCTTCTTAGATTTTTGATATCATAATATCATATGTGTTGTCTTTTCCTAGTTTTAAATGCTGCATTACAGTACAATTTTGTAATTTTCTATACTTTTGAGATTGCTCTGTTATTTGTATTTACTATGATTGTAATGATTTATTAATTAGTTGTGAACTACCAACCAATCAAACCGATTTCACAATTGATCAACCGGTTTAAGTGATTTTTTTTTTTAGTAACAATAACAAAGTAACAATTCTCGGATTGAGTGTGAAGTATTGGCTATTTTTCTGAGTATTGATGTCGGTTTAGTAACCAGCGGACAGTCAGGAGAAAGTAGCACACTGATTTGCAGACGTTCCTCCTGATGGAGTTTGATCTGTGTAACGTTCATTAATGGCTCTCAGGCAGTCTGGATTACTGCCTGTTTCCTCATGCTTACAGTGATTCTGTGGCCTGTATGAGTCTAAACGACTCACTTTCTTTTAACTTCTCACTTACTTCCATTAATGTACTGTACATGAGTTTCAGTGAAGAGCTTTATGGTCCCTTAGTTCCAGTTTACGCCCTTACACTGTATCTGTCCCATGTATGGCTCCTCAACCCCCTTCTGTCTACATGTCTCTCACCAGTAGCTGTTCTTGGTCTTCTTGGGCATGCGTGTCAGTGGTGGCTCCAGGCAGCCAAGGTGGTAGTAGAGCTTGCAAGTATCACACAGCACCAGCAGATGCTGGTCCTGGTTCTTCTTACAGATGCCACAGCTGCAGGAAAACATATGATATTATGTGAGAGAAGGCTGGTTTATGGTGTTTTTGGAATGTGAAAATGCTGGAGCACAGTGGTGACTTTGCCTAAATAGTGGTGTCTGAGAATCAACACACTTTCTATGTTTTGTCTTTTCATATATTGTAGATGGTGATTGACCCATCTGACGCAGATGTAAATTCATACACTCTAACCTAAATGTTCTTAAAACAGTGATGGACGTCTGCAGCAGAACCAGTGTTTCTGCCACTAGCAGTTGATGATGTTTAAAACAACTCTTTCACTATCTTTAAGGTGTAACCTTCATTTAATATCCAACCTATTCCCTCCTCAGCATCTCTTAGGGCACTGAGTGTTCACCTGTAGAGGATCGCTGGCAGGCTGGATGACTTTCCTGGGGTTCCTCCCTCCTTCTTGCTGGGTTTCCTCTCTTTTGGGGCTTTCAGAACAGCTGGAGTGTTTAATTTCTGACAAAAAAAGATGCAGAAATGTTGAAGTAACGACCAGCAACATGACACATTCCCTACCTAAACCTTTACCCGATCCTATGCGGTAACCCACCGGACAGCTGTGAGCCAGTTTGCACAGGTACTGATTCTTTCTGTAGAAAGAAGCTTCAATCAAAACTGTCAACACTGAAGCTGGTGGATCTTTCAGAATAAAGTTAGAAAAAGTCGATGATACAATTAATCCTAAAGGAACAGTTAACCCCAAAACCAGAAAAACCTGCAGTAGATGCACACTTCTTTCTGCACGGTGACACGATTGGTGGGTGTAGTTGGGTAGAAAGAATTTGCTTACAAACAAGATCTGTAGATTATCTTCAGTAACTGGATCATGATTTCTGAAGAGATACATCGCTGTTGAGTTTTTCAAATTCAAGTATATTTCTGGCACTTTGAGCACCACAAGTCTCATTATATTGGAGAGGGAGCAGAAATGTATATGGCCAATATCTCCACAACTCCAAAACAACAATCTAGGTTGATAAACAGAACTACAGGTAAGAAAAACATGTATTTTGATTTTGGGGTAAAGTCACCATTTAAGTGGCACCCTATCTCAAATATGGTCACTTCTGCTCCAAAAAAACCAAGACGGCGATGGCCGAGATGCTGAAAACACAGTTTTTTGGGGTTTGGAGTCCACAAACCAATGGATGATGTCATGGTAGCTATTTCCATTTTTATACAGTCTGTGGTTTACCCACAGACTTTACGGCTCATTTAAAAGTAACATTCTGATTAACAGCAGGTTTTGGGTGAAATCATAAATACCTGTTGCCATTTTGATTTCACCTAAAGGACTTACATTTTTGATAAATGTTCATTCATTTAAAACCAGCCTACTTTCATGTAAAATGGTACAACATAAGTGATTCTTTCTAATTTTTTATGTTCAACTCATTTTGGTGGATAGTTTAGGAGGGACATTTTGGGAACAACTGTGATCTTTTTAAAATTACAGTCCAATGATGGACAAGCAAGTGGTGTTAGTCCAATCATGTTTAGGAAGAGTTCATGTTGTTACAGTAAAAGAACAGTCAACCGTCATATGTGCCCCCTAGTTGAGTATTCCACCTCTGAGCAAAGTCACCTGCGATTTTACCGTTTCCAATACACCCCAGAGAGAAAAGTGAAATTGTAAGCTGGCTTTGAAGTAAGAGTTACCAACAAGTGACACTTTACTGAACACCTGCTTTGTGCTGGCTGACAGTTTAGCTTGTCCAAATAAAGGGTTAGCCAAAGCAAAGCTGTAAAAGTTCCCTTATAGCAGAGTTGTGAGGAGAAGCAAAGGGAACTTGTTGTATGTGGCAGGTGAAAAGCAGCATCAGGCGGCCAGTTTATTCTTCCCTGTATCTCAGGTGCATTGCTGCCACGCAGGTTAATTAGAAAACTTATCTTGTAGGGACCGAGTCTGTCACTAAACAGACAAGGTTTCCCCTGAGGAAGCTCTAATCTAGGCGCGCTCGCTCTGCCTGCGGCACCGAGGGAGCGTCCCCGCAGGGAGGCCTGATAGATGGGGGGGCAGGGTGACCAAAGCACAAGGGGCTGCCGGGGCTATCTCCTCAACCTGGACTGCAGTCTGCCTGCATCTGACCACGAGGAAGTGTCTCCACTGCTGATAAGGGCCAGTTTCAACATTGTCAACATGCTTTATCAGACAGATGAAGAAGTTTAAAGGTGCAGATTATAAATAGTGAGTGGAAACAGCCACAGACAAGCTTTCTGGCTTCCTGCCACACTGCAGAGTCCTCTGGGAAAACTTGGGAGCATCAAAACGTTACAGTGCAGGAGCAAATGGAGCACTTTCTGCTGCTGAGCATTTTTCCTCATATTCAATACAGCAAAACAATAAATATGAAGTTGTGCCACTTCCTTGTAAAGGCACGTAAGCTTCTTTATATGGCAGCCACTCTCAACAAAGTCTGTACCCAATCAATAAGCAATGGTGCTTCTTGATTCGATTTTTTTTCTTTTATCTCAGACTTTTGATTCTGATTTGTCTTGGCAAAAGGACGAGCCTACTGCAGTCTGGCTTCTTCTGTCACTCAGCAGACCAGCAAGCTGTTTTCAACTCAGTTTCTCAGTCATAATGTTTATGTTCAGTGGGACTCCTTTAGCAAAGATAAGTTTTACAACAACTTAAGGAAGCCCATCCGGTGTGTTGACATTTGCAACCTTTCCAATCTCCAGTAAACATAAACCTCTTTTATCTAACAGCTTCAAAAAATCAAACCTCAAAAGGCCCAGGTTCAAACAAACCACAAATTTAGCTGACTTTAGGGCTGAAATGATTAGTCAATTTATACAACAATCGATCCTCAGAATGTTATTAAACATTTTGATCAATGATTAACTGTTTACAGTAATATAAGATAGATATTAAAGAAGAAATTGTAGTACATTATATGCAGTAAAAAGGCTTTTGGAGCATTTATGGTTTTGAAGGTATTTTTGATGTTAAAGTTGATTGTATTGAAATTTGTTTAATAAAAGTTGTCTGACTAACTTTGTGCTCAGTCAAAACAAAAGGCTGATTTGACTTTAAAACATCTCATTTATCTTTTTTTTACTGGTACAAACACAATGACAAAAACAACAAAAAAATCAGTATCAGCCCATAATTTCACAATCAGTGTTTCCCTAATGTCAGATGCTTAAACCTGGATATATGCTTGCAGGTCTGGTTGGCAATTACTTTTCTGTTGACTGACACTAACTCTAACACTTATCCCTGTTATAATATCAGCAGTCTAGAAGATGTTTAAGTCTCGAAGGATTTTATAGAGGCCATTGGAAAATGTCTTCTGAGTGTTTCCTTGTAAAGTTGCCAGGAGCGCTAAACTTCCAGGAGCATCAGAAACAAAAGCACTGACTGTGTACTGGAAGAGGGATGAGAGTCCCAGTAAGGGACATCAATAATTTCTGCAAATGCGCAGGCAGGATGACAAATAGGAGATGAAAATGTGGCAGATAGATGACACAAAAGCATGCGGTGCTGTGACTGATGTTGCTACTTAAATCGTGCGTGTTCATAATTAGGTGATTTATGGTGGTCATTGCAGATTCACTGCCACTCTCCTTCGAGTTCCTGTCCATTCTGCTGCCTCGCCACTGCATTAACATCATTTGACCATTTATCTACACGGCTCATTCTCTCAATGACCATACTTTTAATAAGGCTTTTTATGGATTTAGCTGGTACTTCAATACATAAAACCCCAAAGGAGACTGCACTGTGCCAGGCAACACAGTGGATGTAATATCCATTTTCTTGAATCATTTTAGGTAAAGGGTCAGAGATAGCTACCTTTTCTATCTTTGAGATCAGGACACAAGTTTTTGTTGTGACTAAGAATATTATAGACAATGAAAAGACACACCTGTACATGTACAATGTACTTGATTGCATGTTGATTACCTGTCGATAACACCCCTTGTGAATCATAAATGAACAGAAAGGTTCCAGACTAATTTGCACTTGTGATTTGGTCTGGTAGTAGGCTATCTCAGCGGTTGCTGTTACACTGCTCTTCACTTCACTGCATATTAATTAAAGTAATATCATTTGAGTAAGATATCATACTATTTGTAAACATGACAGTGTTGCATTAAAGATTAAAAAAAAAGTCTAGTTCTCTTGAAGTTGTCTAGCTGTCATGAAAAACTTCAGAAAGAGAAATTCTGCTATTTTGTGCTGACAAGCTGCTCAACCTGAGCTTTCTAAATGTTGAATGTGAAATAAAGAGCCACTTATTACACTCTGATTTTACATCCTTGCTACAATATAAGTGGAATACTGTCAAAAATTTAACATGGTAAAAAAAGAAAAAAGTTTCAACGCAGAATTTAACAATAGATTCTAAATAGCCAAAGGGACAGTATCCGGCCACCATGGTGGATAATTTAGCAACCCTGATCTAAATACATTTGTTAATTAGTTGTGTCTGGCCTTAGTTTGATTGATTCGTTTATATTTGATTCTGGTATTAATCACTCTCACTCTAAGGGAAACTTCTATTAGTCATTCATTCATTTATTAGCCGTAACCACTTATCCTGTCAGGGGTTTGCGGGGGGAGCTGGAGCCTATCCCAGATGACGATGGGCAAAAGGCGAGGTGCACCCTAGACAGGTCGCCAAACTATCACAGGCTTGCCACATAGAGATGAACAACCATTCACACACACATTCACACCTACAGCCAGTTTAGAGTCACTAGTTCACCTGACCTGCATGTCTTTGGATTGATGGAGGGAGCCAGAGATCCCAGAGAAAACCCATGTTGGCACATGAATACTCCACACAGAAGGGCCCCTCCACCCGAGATTTGAACCTGGGACCCTCTTGCTGTGAGGCTAACCACTGCACCATTGTGCCACCACTGTAGGCATGTGGTGGCATTTCTGTGAAAGTAGGTGACACCCTGACTTGAACACATCCAATCCTTTTTCTTCAACTACACAACACTGAACCGAAAAGATGGATGATTTAATTGTATAAACTTAGATTTGGTTTGTTGTTTATAGAAAGTTCTAGTATCATATATTAAGTACATCTTGTAGCTAAATATTGAATAATAAATTGTTATAGCTGTGAATACTTGCAGATTGATCATGTGAACCTCCCTCACTGTTGTTTGGTTGTTTGGACTGTAGGTGTATATCAAAAGGCTAAATTAAAAGTAGAGCTTAGTTATTAAGTAGTTTGGCAAGGTTGCTGTTCCATCCTGCAACTAATGAGTCTGCTGCGAAGATGTGTGACGAGGCAAGGACTGATGACAGTACAAAATGTATTTTTGAAAAAGCATTTAAGGTAAACAATGATATAACTATTTTGTTTTCAAAATAATATTTCATTATACAAGTTGTGTTTAAATAATTTAGTAAGTTATTAAAAGGAGTGGTATGCAATATTCAGAGACTTAGACTCAGCTGTTTTGTTTTGTTAGCTGTGTCAGTACAGTAGTCATTGTTAGTGCTGTTTATGGAGTCATGATTAGCTGCTAGAAGCCAGCTAAACTACTTCCATGTTGAGAACAGAGTGCAAACAAACGTGCCCCTGACTCTGTATCATAGATATGCTCTAAGAGTCACACAAAGCTACTTTAAAGACATTTGTTTATTTAATTCATTCATCTGATTATATATTTCATGATGTCAGGTTTATTTTAGACTGAACACTTTAGAGCTCCTTTTTCTTGTCTTGTCATTCTTGTATTCTTGCCAAAAATGTTATGTGAAAACCAGCTTTAGCTTTCTCTGGGGGACATTACATATAAATTCTCACAACCACTTTGTGTGTTAATTCAAGTTTAAGTCTGCTCCCAAAAAAAAAGCTCTTAGTCTATTTTTGTAGATTGCACTTCACATTTATTGAATAACCAATCAGCCATAGTGGCACATCTTGGCAATTGGTTGCCATAGAAACAAGAAGCGGGCGGTGGCTTATACTTTTCCACCGTCAGGTCTGACTTCATTGCAAATGACAGGTCTATCGGTTGGTGCTAAATGAAAGGAGCACCGTTATTACAGAGTGCAGTATCACCATGCGTGTTGCTATGTGCAATCTAGATAACTCTCCATCTCAAATCTACACTAAAAAAAGAAAATCTATAAGCAGGGGCATTCTGTAAACTTTCTCAAAGACTAATTTGTGTATGGAGAGCAGAATGGTTAGAGGGAACTAGTGAAAGAGGAGACAGTGTGTGTGTGAAGAAGCACTGATGGTACCTGGCCCAGGATGCCCCCCAGCAGAGTCCACATGGCCTGGCCCTCGCTCCGCAGCTCTCCATTCACATTCAACAGCTCCTCCAAGGACTCACAGAGCTGCAGGAAGGAAGAGGAGACAACATGAGATAAAGGTTTCACAGTTTCCACCCCCCCACACACAGAAGCATATAGATTATATAAATCGCTGCTAAAACTAATTTTACACTGCAAAAAGTCTGTTTGAATTTATATCACCTTAATGACAGATTTAAAGCAAGAGAATAAGATACATATAAGCCAATATTCTTCTTATAAATTAAAAGGTGAGTTTAAAAGCTTGCATGTTTTGAGTGAAATAGGAAGATGAAATCAGATGTCATGTTTGTTAATTGGGAATAGAGCTGGAGACAAGACGTGGTCAACCTAACTTAACATGATGACTAAAAGAAGGGGGAAGGGAAACAGTGACAGTAAGTGGGTCCTGTTCTAAGTTAAAAAAATACACATATCAACATCTCTGAAGCTCATTAAGGCCTAGCTCACACACAGACACAGGTCTGATATTTCTGAAAACAGGCATTTCATCATTTGTTTTCATTTTTCAAAAAACCGCCCTCACAAACAGCTGTTAGAGAAAAAAAATCTTTGTCTGAAAGCTAAAACAAAGCTGAAGCACTGTCAAGAGCTTTCCAAACCAAAAGCCTGCTCTAACTGTAGCTGACAGAAATATAAAGAAAACAATTTGTGGTTTTAGGTGTAGTTATGTGCTGGAGCCATTTCTGGGTAAACATCAGTCATAGTGAGGGTGTCAGGTCTTGTTTGTTTTCTTGATCATCAATAAATACTTCAACACAAAATGATTTTAACATTTCAGTCTGTGTACAGATTTTAAAAATGAGATGCGGTATTTGAATCAGTCAGGCTAGCAATCAGGCTAGCTACCCCCCCCCCCCCCCTTCCTAGTGCTTTTGGAATATTCTGTATATACTGTGCAGTTATTCATTGCAACACACTCTTGGAACGCAGAGCTTACTATTGTCACAGATGGAACAGCAGAATAAAAGACACAGTGAAAGTTAAGCGTTTAATGTGCAGGGTCTAAAAGTTTGCATTCACTCACTCTGCACTCTGCTTCTCCTCTCATCCATCGACCTGACCAGCTCTGCCCGGATCAACTGATCAATTACCTGATGGCTATCGCTAGCGCAGATGCATAATAAAAAAGCTAGTCATTAGCTTTGGTTTGGCTCACGGTCACAGGGGTAGAACAGCAGTGGGAAAGGTCACAGCTTGGGTGACAACATGACTGACTACAACCCAGCCATATAAATGTACAAATGTGCACAGTTGCACCACTAATGTTGTGGGAGTTCCAATTGAGCAGTCAGTCTAACTGTTAAATGTTAACACTTCACATGATCTGCAAGAGTTGAGCCTTGTGTCACAAAGTAAACCTTGTCCTGAGCTTTACTACTATACATCAGTCAAAGCCAGACTTGTAATGACATTCCCCCACTGGCATTTTCTCCAAGGCCAAAGTCATGTAAGAGCAACCCATGCAGTGCAATTAGCAACACACACTCCATTAATAACGCTTAACACGCACGGCAGACGACTGAACGCAACATTAACTCTTGTGACTTTTACTCTGCTGCTGTATTCCCTTCCTCATGTTGACAGATGGAGCGGCAGCCTTTTCAGAGGTCACATGTTTGAGGAGAGACGAGAAAAAAGCTCACACAGGATTCAGGTTTTTCATCACGTAGCAAAGCGTACACCATATCTAATGCAGTGACACATACATGCACAAGCTAATCCGAACATCATCCGTAAGAAACTGGGGTAACAAATGAGGTAGGATGGCCACCTCTCAATTAAATTAATTAATTAATTTAAAAAAAAAAAAACAATATTAGCAAATGTCACTTGAAATTCACATCTCTTGACGAATTATTTCATTAAACTGCTTTCCTGTTTGACTGCAGCTTTATTATCTCAATATTGCCCTTTAAAGTCAAGTCAAGCCAAGTCAATTTTATTTATAAAGCCCATTATCAAAAATCACAATTTGCCTCAGCATACGACATCCCTGTCCTTAGACGCCCACATCAAAATAAGGAAACCCCACCCCCAAAAAACCCCCATGAAGGGGAAGAACCAGACAAAAAAAAGAAAAGAAAAACTCTACTAAAGACTCCAATATATTAACTAACTGCATCTTCTGTGTCTTTTACCACTGTCCTCATTCTCAAAAGACTTACATGCCAACTGTCAAGATGAAGATATTAGGAGTGTGACGATCCATTGATGTGGACTGATGTAACGATTAAGTGATCAGATATTCATTATCATCTATGCAAAGTAAAAAACATCTATCCATATCATCACCTTGCTGTCAACTTGTACAGCCTTCACACACCAAGACCCAATCTTTTGTTTGAAATCGCTGGAAAATACAACCTCACATTGCGTCAATGAGGTCCAAAACTTTCATAAGTCAATAAAGATTTCGGAATGGATTTTGTTTTCTGCATTTTTTTAAAAAAATTTTTTTACACAAGTCAAACTCTTTTAGAAGGAAAATGTAATGGAAATATATGAAAGCATGTCATTCTTGAAATCTTCCAGAAATACACAACAATGTGGATGCTGACAGCAGAATTAAATTAAATTTTTCCATTTTGCCACGTATTGCAAATTTCACAGTGATCAAAACAATAAAAAGTCTCAGTGTGTCACTGCCTTATGATCATGCTGATAATAATGTTATGTAATGATGTTAGTACAAATGAGTTAGACCATTTAAATAACATTCCATTAACCAGCCCATCCCCAAAAATTAACCATTTTCTGATGGTTTGGACTGTGCTGCTCACCTTGTTGTACTCCACATGCAGTTTTTCTTGCTCGTTCTCCAGCTTGTCTTTTAAGTTCTTCTGTTCGGAGATGTTGTCCTGGATCTGGATCATTCGCATGTTCCGCTCTGAATATCAATGGGAGAAAAATCAATAGCACGATTACAATCTATATACAGGGAAAAGCACATGAGAGAGTGTACTGATGGCAGATAGGCCCTCTGCTGCAGGCTAATGGAGTATGCTCTCAAGGTTACTTGCGTGGCATCTTTTACAGGATTCACACAATAACTTGAAAAACCTGTACAACAATTCAAGATATACAGTATAAATGCTATCGCTTTTTTAGCTTTGTCAAAATAACTTCCACACCAGACTACATTTCTGCCCATAAGATCTAAAGAGATTAAAGGATAGACTTTTTTTTAAAAATAAAATGTTATTGATATTTTAAATGCATATCTATACACTTAAATGCTCGGAGAGGAAGACAACAATAAGAGTGGGTGTTAGCAAATACAGATAAGCATCACATTTAAAGCTCAGTGCTCTTCCTCAGGCAGCTCTGAAGGAGAATGGAGGAGGGTAAAAACAGTGCTGCCAGTGTCATGGCTGCTTTTTGAATGTAGAGCACATTCAAAAAATACTTCATATGTATTGTGCGCAAAAACATTCATTCTTTAACTCATTTTCCCTCTCCAAGTTTTGAGTATATATTTCTGCAATCTGACAGGAAAAAGGACACAAGTGCAAGAACTGGAGCTGAATATGAGTTCCCTCACCCAGGTAGTAGTTGACAAAGTCTGCAGTAAGGGCGGGCTGTTTGTGTTTCCTGCGTCCGTCCAAGCTAGCGTTGGCATCAGACGTGTCCACGGGGAAAATGTCAGTGCTGATGCCCATCAGCTCCGCCTTCCTCATCAGCTTCCTGATGGCTGAGGCACTAGAGGTAAGAGGCCGTGGCAGCTTCTCCCGGGGCACCCACGCCTGAGGTCGGGTGTTCCTGGACAACTCTGCTTTTGCGCGGTACTGCTGTAGGCGAGTCGTAATTCGGGCCTGCAGGTAAACACACAGATGTTCCTATAATACCTGCATAATCAAATACTACCTAATGATACTTACATGTCATGAAAATATGCCATGATTTATGAGTACAAACAACTGCATACCAATAAACTCATATTATTCCTGCCTTAAATCTAATCCTAAAAATATTAGAAAAATGTCCAAACTATGGAATATTTTCCTCATCTTCTTCTCCTCTAAAGTTACATGAATGAATCAACATTACCTGAGCCTCAGGGGTAAGCTGTTTCTCTCTCTCCTGCAGAGAGACCTTACAGTAAGACTGCAAGGCCAGATAATTCTTTCTTTTCCACTTCCTGTCAAAGCGGTCTGCGTGCTGTTTGCAGTATGCAAAAAATGGATCAGCAATATCCTGAGGAGACAAAAAAACACACACACACACAAACACACACACAGGTGTAATAATTACTACATGGACAACACAGTCCCTTCCATTCCTGCCGTTGCCAAGGAAAAAAAAAAACACAAAAAGCAGAGGCAGTTTTTTCAGCTGCTGGCCCCCTGGAATCATTTAAACCTAATTTGTTGCCGTGGATGCTATCAGCATGTTGGCTTGTTGATAGGAGTGTTTTTGTGCAGTTGACTGGATTAAGTGGTGTGCAGTGGGTTGGCACTTTTCTGGATGCTTATTTTGGGCAAAGGTAGCTGATGTCTAGTGCATACATTAACTACCCTGCAAAATGGACACCAATTATTATTCATACATATAATGATGAACAGCAAAACAAAGGTGAAGCAGTAAAGCTAAAAGATAAATTATAAACCAAAATGTTAAATCCATTTGATGGCTTGGCACACCAGCATTTAAAACCAGCCTAGCTTGGTTAGCTATTGTGACTGACTCATGCTAATTTGTTCCAGGCTGGTTAACTTGTTAACAGCTAGCTTGAGCTGCTCAACTTTTATTCATTCTTAACTAATAGAGACCTTAAATATTTGCAATGCATTGTTTTGCTTTAAGAGTCACTGCCAGTGTCACAGAGGGAACAGTGCAGCCTGTTTGCTTCATGCTGCCTAGCTTGCAGTCTAGAAACTAATGCTACTGCCTGCTGTTTAGTTGAACAGCTCAGTGCTGGGGACTGAATCACCGTGGACAAAATGCGCAACGTCCAATTATCTTGCTGGAACTCCGAATATATCTGTTAGCTCTGCCCTGTTCGTACTGAATATCCATGAATCAATACCACAACCCATTACCTCACTGTTAGGTCAAAATTTTCTGTCTCTGTAAGTTAAAAAATAACTTTGTTTAGGTGATCACACACACAAAAATTGTTTAATTAATGGTTGTGACAGAAGTTTAGCTATAAAGCCAACTTATATCCCAGTTTGAGTGATAATTTAAGACCTCTCCTTCAATGTACCATTCAAGGAAAACACAGATAAACTGTAGAACATTGCACACGAGGCTGGTCTTGTGTTTGGTGTTTTTTTGTCTATGTCATAAAACCTCATATCTTTAAACAATCAGCCCTTAGAAAAGTACTGACCTCCTCTGCTGCAGCCTCAGAAAGGAGTCCCTCCCTCTGTGCACAGGTGACATGGAAATAGGAGCGACACATTCCTGCATCACAGCTGATGCACACACCGGTCCTGGCAAAGCGGGCGTCCTCACAGAAACTGCACTCCTAAATTCAACAGATTACAACAAGAAAGCTTTTAGTTTTAGCTCCATCAAGGAGAAAAGCAAAAAAGGTGACTGAAGACATTGTCTCTAGCTGCACCACACATGGAGTTAAAGCTCCAGTAGGCAGTTTAATTTTGGCATCTACAATGAGGAGGCAGAGAGGCATGATTTTTTTTGTTCAGCTTATCGGCCTCATTTACTAATGTGATATTTATTAAACATATTTTTTCTCATAGCGTGAAACAGTAAGAATAACTGTTCTCGCTTCTTGTAAGCCTGACTTTGTGAGATCTTTTTACTGATATTAAAATGTCCAAACAGACATAGTGGTATGGCATTTAGTGGCATAAAGTGCCCAAAACTTTATTCAAGCTACAAACTTTATTTAAAACTACATATTTTTTGAAAGCTATTCCAGTTCTGTCTAACTTTATTATTAACCGGCACTTAAATTATTTTTGGACACTTAAAAATGCACATAACCACCTCCAGCACTTCCACTTCAATTGACACTGCAAGGGCAAAATGACAGTTCAACTGCTTTCATCTTTAACACTTTAAGCTTTATCTCATTCTTCAGACAAGAGTTCAATTGCATTCATTGATTTATTGTGTTTTCTGCACTTTCACTTCACCTGATACTTTATCTCACTGCAGCGATTAACCTTCAACTTAAATATGAATTGCTTTCAATGCTAACACTTCAGCTGGCAACTATCACTTTAAATCCTTTCAGCGCTTTGATTCCTCAAGTGCCTCAGCTTTAACTTTATCTCTCATACAAGCAAAAATTAACATTTTAAAATGCTTTTAGTTGAAGTAAGCATCCTAAATTTACGATTTTCTAGTTCTACTGGACAACAATGAAGTAGGAATGATGATGAAATATAATCAATATGTTTAAATATACATTCAGGATGCACTAACGAAAAATAATCTAAAAAACTTCTGCTGTTCATAATGTGAGTAAAACCTAACATGAACCTAAAATCCAACCCGCATCAATATGTAAAGAGAGTACTTGCCTTGGCCCCGTATTTTGAATAATTCATCTCTGTGAGCGTCACTGGTCGTAGTTTATCGATGTCTCCAAATGCTACTCCGGGAACGTAAAGTGCACAAACCACATGCACCCATCTGGAAATGAAGAGGAAGAAAATCAGATTGGCTAATAAAATGGCTTGCTGAGGGAAAACAGTACAAACTACAACACATTAGTATGAAGATCATGCCCCTAAAATGTTTTAAGATGAAAAGCAGTTTTATAAAGGTGACATTTAAAATGTATTGATTTCCGGTCACTGGTTTCAAGCAACGCCATCAAATTGATTAAAATCTATGGCTGTAGTTATTTTTGCATTTAGTGTAGTGAATTACTGCAGACAATAAGAAACTTCATATCATGAAATTGGCTGCAGTGAGTTGCTCAGACACATCAAAAAGAAATGGATTCATAGATTTATGTAGCCCCAGACTCGAGCTATAGTTTGGTGTGACACAATTTCAAATGCGGACTTTAGGGAAGAGAATCCGAAGTCCAATATAAAGATATCCATCTCTAGCAAGCAACCGCTTCACAGTTTAATTTGCTGTGTTTTTCATGCTCTAGTGAAGTAGTAAATTCGGGTGCAGCCTGGCTGAGGAGCACTATCAGCGATAACGTGGCTGAAGTCTCCACGCTTCACATAACACACTCTTTTCTCTCACTCCTTTTCTTCCTCTATCTCTTCTCTTCCTTCCATCCTCTTCTCTCATTCCTATGCCAGTTCTCTCTCTCCTCCTTAATCCAACTTCCTTTTCTCTCCACTACTGAATATATGTACAGTTTAAATTGAACATATATTGCCTTCAGCATTTCAACCAGCTAAGGTCATTGGGCATTATTTGTTTCTGAACATGTTCCACTCGTCGCCTCTTGTAAATGGCAGCTGAGCACTGGGTCAATGTGTTACTGTATCCCACCTCCCGGCGTCCGTCTCTTTGAAGATCCCATCCTGGTTGGGGCACAGCTCGCAGCTGGGAGCCACTCCATTTTTACAGGCGTCACAGAACCACGGCTCTGTCGAGTTCTCTGAGGCAGAGCTCATGATCGAGTCGCTCTCGCCGTCCACGCCATAACATCCTGGGAACACAGGAAAGGATTGCCGATACAGCAATATTAATTATATTGCTCATTAAAGATAACATCAATCCACGTCACTGCCTCTCATAATGGGCTGTGGCGTGACCATCACGGTTTCTCACTGGCCTCTCAGAAGAAGAGGAAATACAGGCCAATCAGCAGATATTTTATGGCTTTCAGCTAAGAACCCTTGAAAAACCTCATAATCTAATTTTTAGCTGTCTGAAAAAATAACTTGGTATTTACTATTTATCTATTCTGCAATGTTTAGTACTTCCAATGATGGTTAATCCCTTTTGAAAATAATATTTCAATCATTCCGTTTAGGCTGCAGCATTTAAATGTAATTTGTAGTAATTACATGGCAACACCAATGATTACCAACTTATTCCTCCTGGATAGTATTACACCTCTCATGGGACCTAAAAGAGATTAGATTTGAATAAGAATGGCCAAATATAGAGCAGCTGAGGTCAAGGTATCCTGAGTTTCGGTCTCTAGAATGGGTTGAGCTCCAACAACACTGTATCCTACATTTCCCATAAAGCAACTTGATGGCATATTTTTATTCATCCCTTACTGCCTGGTAAACTCTGTATAGTCTCATGCTCAAACAGAGATAATCTGATGACATCACTATAAAATAAAATATACTATGAATTTTTCAGAGCCACATATAACTCTTTTTGCAGGCTAAGTAGTGGTGTTTGTGATGAGTAAACTGATTTTGATATAAAAAAATAAAATTTAAGTGGAGAGGTTTATTTACAGTAAATATGTGGTTACCATTTACAACTCCTAAAGTTGTCAATACACTATTTCTAATTTCTATACAATACCTTGTAAAAACAATTATTTTTTGGATTCTTTGATGCTTTTGACCTGCATTAAAAGACAGAAATAAGGCTATAACATGACAACAACTTATTTTTTCTTGGTTAGTAGCACATAACAGCAGAGGGACTGTAGTAAACATTAACAACTGTTAACATTAATGAAAACAATATCCTTTCTGAAGTAGTGCACATGTTCAAAGGCCAATTAAAGGCAATTAAGTGAAAGTTAAAAAAACAACACAATCCCATGTCACAAATTTTCAACCAGAGCAAATGAGACGAGTGATGAGAATACAGAAATGTGAGTGAGTGAGAGGAGGTGGGGGGGCAGTAGGTCAAAAATACAGTAGCAACAGGGTGTAAATGAAGTGGCTAAACTGTAATGGATGTTTTGCACAATCAATTTGGTTAATAATTTTATCGTTTATGCTCTCTTCCAATTATGTTAACCTTCAGGCTAACAACCTCTTTGTTCGTCTTTCTTGCCCCACCAGTCTACTTTTTAGCAACATGGCCACATTCCAGATCTAAGCTCTCAGAAATGAACATGATGTACAAAGATATTCAGAACAGAAATGATGGACAAATCTACAAAAATGTGCACTAGGTTTTACTAAACTTAAATTCAGAGAGTAATATCAAAGTGCTTATGCAAGATATAATGGACAAACCCATGTCATTGGGTATGTAGTGAGTTCATTATTTGACACAGACAGAAACTATTACCATTCAACTGCAGTTTTTTTCTCTTTGTGGAAATCATACATATACAAGAAATATTCTGCAGTCTTGAGTGATGTCATTCTCCAGCTGAATGACATAATCCATCAATCTTCCCAACTGAATAGGGTGGGATGAGTGCATGGAATTGCCTTTTGTTCAGCTATAGAATTGTTTTGCCCTTCGCTGCCAAGAGAAGTAACAACACAAAGCAACAAGAGGGGAAAAAATGTCTCCAATGGCCATACTTCTACCTTTGTGTTTAAAAGCAGAAAGACATAACTGAAACCAATCAGCAACAGAATACATACTAGCATCGTTACACTGCATGACCTGAATACAACTGACTTACAGTGAAGGACAAAATTCATCAATGTCCATATGTTTTAATCTATGTATAGTGCATGTAAGCCTGTAGTTTGCTATTGAAATACTCAGAGAACCAAGAAGCAGTAAAAAATAGATCTGGTCTGCTCTGGTCCAAAGCTGTCAATCTACTGTGACACTGCAATGCCACAAATTGAACATTTGATAAAAAAAAATGTAGCCCCAGAGAAGCAAGAAGAAGCCGAACGAAAGAATTTTAATGTTGTCCTCTTAATTTTCTGAGGTTGCCTAAACAATTACTTGGCTTATGTGGTTTCTATGGCAGCTATTACACCAGACAGACGTGCTCGTCACTACCAATGAGGGCAGCAATCAGGACTCTGCCTCCGTTGGGGAGATAACACTCTAACTCCTAATTCAGTCAACCAGCCTTCGGGCTTTTTGAGCAATGGGAAAGACTCACAAATCAAAAGCTCAATGTTCTGCATGCCCGTCACTGTGTGCCACACTGGGGAGTCGGGCGCCCATCGAAAGCAAACACTGGGGCAGATGGAGTTGTTTATTCAGCTCTACACTTTGTTTGATGGGTCCATGTCCTTTCTGATTGCGAGACCATTTGCTGTGTGTCATGGTGAATCACTAATTTTTAACTCTGCTCTTCAGAGGCTGTCGGGTGCATCCTCTGCTTTTACAGGCCACTGGTTTCTTCTTGAGATCAACTCAAAGGCAGGATACACCATCACGCTACTGATTATTCCAACGGGGCGATTAAGTCACAGCTGGAATTCGTCATGACCTTCAAAACAAAAGATTTACTTAGAATCTAACTACCCACAGTGTGAAGATAACCACCGCCTATTTTTACCTTCATTTTTCTCTACAGCATGTGGCAAGGACAGGGGACTAAGTCCTGCTAGCTCCAATATAGCTCCACTCAATGTTTATTTACTTAAAGAAAGGTATTACTGAAATACCTTTGGCAACAGTTGGGCGCTTCATCTTCACTGATTGGGCTTTGAACCGTGGAACTGGGGGTGGTGAACGACCACCATGCTGGTTTAACCGACTTATGGCTGAACCGTGGCACAAATCTTCGGTGTTCCTTTTGAACTGAGATACAAAGCTCAGACTGTTAAGCCACGGGTTGCTGGCTAATATGAGCTAAGCTGACAAAAAGTGATGACTACAGGATATCTTCATAATCCCTGAAGGAAAGATTATCCTTGTCAGAAATGACGAGCTTGGCAGGAAAAAAAGACGGGGCAAGGTAGAGTTGACTGAACCAAGAGAACTACTTTCAACTGTATTGAGATTTAATAGAAATAAGTGTTTGCTTGCCTGTAACAAAAGCTAACTGACTAGGTGTGGATGCATCCAGCAGTATGAAATAATGTGTGTATGAAGACATAGAATAAAGGTAAGAGGGTATGAGGTAATGCAGCACAATAACAATCATCACATTTTGCCTCAGTCATTATTATTGCAGCCTATGTTATTACACTTGTGGCATCAATTTATCAGCTACTGGGTATATCAGTTGCACAATCAGGGCTTATGCCTGGTATAAAGGTAGGTTGGTCATAACTTCCCATTCTATCAAACCATAAAACGTTTACCGGAGGCACCTTCTAGACTTAAGCCTTCTTCTTGGGTGTACATCGTACGCCTAAAGTCAAAATCTAGACCAGCAACTCTGAAAGTATTAAGAGACAGACTAACATGCTATTTTTTGTCTTTCCATGGGATTTCTTGAGAACCAAAAAAATACAGAATAATGTCAGATTTCCTTTTCTAGGTATTAATAAGTTAGCAGCATAAATTAATTGAGCACATTTGGGGCAATCATTACCTTAACAGTACAATGAACTTACATTTGAGTGTAAAATTCAACATTACTTCCACATCCCTGAATATGAAAACGATGGCAGCTTGACGGCAAGGTATTATTAACATTTACCTTTTCTAGTAACCTATCCTTGATAAGAGAAATCTGTTGCCCTTTAATGACAAAATAAGGGGCCTGGATGTACAGACTGCTGAATAAAACAAGATGTGACAAAAGGGCCTTCTTTGGCATTTACAGTCAAGGCAATAAGAAAAAGCAAAGGAAGAACTTTGGGTATGGTAATGATGTCTGTATGACTGGCGAGAGTCTGATAATCAAAAGGCAGGCTGGTAGGAACAGGACTGCTCTATCTGCTCTGTGTAGATGCTTGCTTTGTGGACTTCTGCTTATTCCAACTTTTGATCTCTTTCCCAGGTCTTGTGTGCCTACCTTTCATGTCAGTCTCTCTTCTCATCTGAGAGGGAGTGATGGTGTCCGGACAGTGGTGTGAACGCAAGAACAAAGAGAAGCAGTGATGTCGAGCAGCAAGACTGACTCGTATGAGTTTCAGATACTGACAGCTCATCTCTCATCTCTGCCTCAAAGTCCTTCCTTGTTTGACCTTGTTTCAACCTTGAACAAGACACTTTGTGATCTCTAAAATGAGCTAACATGTTATGAGTACACCTTTAGTGCAGAGGTGCATGATATTATCTCTAGCATCAGGACTATCCCTTATCCAGTTCACAAGTATTCCAAAAAGAAAAGAAAGCTGTAAATATCCTCTTTCTATACCCTTAATGCACACAGAACCTTATTCTGACCTGTAAAGAGAGATGATTTTCTTTGAAAACATAGACTTGTCTATTTTTATATACTCCTAGAAAAACAGAGCCAATGCCACCATATGCATTCATTAGCTGGTCATTCGTTCTTCTAAGAGAGTGCAGAGATCGTAAATTAACAGAATCCTTCTTAAATACATTTTATCTTTCACTTCTTGCAACTTATTCCTCTTGGATCGTTCTTGCTCTTTGTCCAGACTGACTCTTCCAGGAGCGATTGCCCCTGACAACACAGCTTTCAGGTCACGGGGTAAACAAACCCCGTCCACCAAACTAATGTGGCGATTATGGGATCTATTCCTACATGTTGACATGACTGGTGACATTCTAATTAATTTGCAGAGTTATTGAAAATTGAATAAATTTTCAGGCCACAGCGCCAGTGACAGCCGTGGCCGGAGGCATTGTGATATTGGTTTGTCTGTCGTCCATTCCATCCTTGTGAACAGGATAATAAAGGTATGCCTTAAGGGATTTTCTTCAAATTTGCTACAAACACCAACTTGGACTCAAGCATGAACTGATTAGACTATGGTAGTGAAGGGTCAAAGGTCAAGGTTACAGTGACCTCATGTCCATCTCATTCTTGTGAAATGATATTTCAGGAATTCCTTGAAGGAATTTCTTGAAATGCGACACAAATGTTCATTTGGATTTAAATATAATCTGATTAGAATTTGGTGGTCAGAGGTCAAAGGCAAAAGGTCATTGTAATCTCACAAAACATGTTTTGGCCGTAAATGAAAAATTCATACCCTTCTTATGACAATTATGACATTTCACACAAATATCTATTACGAGAGAATTATAAAGGGATGACATCATACTTTTGAAAAAAACCTTTTTTAGCCATTATTTAATGTAGCTACCTACCACAGCTGCCCACTTTGAAACTGTGGTGACTATATACTGTAAAGATTCTGTGCTGCCAGATTTAAGGTGTGTGTGATCCAAATTAGAGAATTTGTAGCTTCCTTAGAGCGACATCCATATTTGAAACACTGTCTACTGTCTTGGCTAAATATGAGTCTGGATGGACATGAATGTAAACTGTAACTTGATGGCTGGTAAAGGCGTACAACTCTGAGGCAGAAATTCCAGTTTTTAAATCTAGCCATTAGCCATTACACATAGAGTGCAAAATTTAGCAGGTGAGTGTAGCAAATCTACCATTTGCATATTTGACCCCTGTTTGGCTAGTAGATAGTAATTAAAGTAAAGTAATAGTAATTTTTTACCGAAGGGACATGAACAGAAATCCTTGAGATAAAGTTCTGCCCTGTAATCTCAAAGATAAAATCATATCTCATGACAAAATATATCTGAGCTATTACATTAAACTTTCAAACCACAACAGTCTATCTATTATGAGCACAAGTATACAGGAACTCAAAACCAATTGCTTGACTTCAGTTCCATATTTTACTGCCCCAGACCATTTATGTCCTTGGAGAGTAAGATAGGAACTGGCCGCAAGTGCTGCCACTGCCTCCTCTCTCTCAAGCCTCTACTGCAGACCACTTAGTCTCCCTTCTGTGTCTTTTCAGGGAGATTAAACATGTCTCAGAGGAAGAAAATATCAACCAACCAAACGAACAAGATAAATTTAAGACCTGCTCCTAATATCTTGTGCCTGCCTTTGGAGAATCAGTGATTAGAATGGCTCCTACCCTACAGTGTGTGTGTGTGTGTGTGTGTGTGTGTGTGTGTGTGCAGGCACATCATAAGAGAGTGTCTGAGATAATCTAACAAGTCCTGCTTGTACCTCAAAGGTGTTCGCTGCTTCAAGGCTTAACCCTGATACAGTTCAGCCAATCACAGTGACTGTGTCAGTGCAAGCTGTGAATTTGTGTAATGTTATGAGTGTTATGTAAAGGTTTACATAGCTTGTGAAAGGCATCTGAATGCAGCACACCTGAACTGATGTCAATCCAGGTTTCAAAGGGTTAAAGGGGACCCTATATTGTCTTTTAAATGTTTGTTTGCTCCAACCAAAAGTCCAAAACCCAAAGAAATTGCGATTTACAAAATTAAGAAAAACAGCAAATCTTTACATTTAAGAGGCTGGAGACAGTGAATGTGTGGCATTTTTGTTTGATTAAGGACTTAATTAAGTTTTATCAAATAATGTTCTGTCAAGTGACTAATCGATTAATCGTTTCTGTTAAATAAATATTATTATTAAAATTGAACAAACCAATGGCACATGCTGCACTGACAGGTAGAGGAGCTATATAGCTATATGATCGTTTTCTATCAATATTACAAAAGGGTAGCTCTTCTGAGTCTGCCTTGCTTTTTCTAATGCTTATAAGCGAGGAAAGGGGAAATAAATTAATAAATTAAGTGATTTAAAATTACTGGTGTCACATCAATCAATCTCGCATGGCCAGCCGTTACTATGGATTGTCTGGGACGGCACCGATGCAAAAGGGATGATTCACAGAACTATTGATCTTGTTTCTAAGCAGTCTCAGTCACTCAGCACATAAAGCTGAACCAGGAGGTTTATCGCCTCCTCAACCTTTCTAGTTTCTAGTGTATTAATACAACACAGGATCCTACACGCTGCTACTGAATAAACCCACAAAGAAAATCAATTTCACGTTACCGGATAATATTGACATTTCCCATTTTTATTTAAACATGACATAGTATGAATATCTATACACAATGCATCACATGTGCTGCATGTAGGATCTCCTGAGACACCTTTTTGCCTTTTTTCAGATGTATTATGTTGTTTTTTTGCTTTACAAATATGATTGCATAATTGAATTTAAATTATTTGTTGACAACCCTACTGACAGGCCACCTTTGGTAAAGTCCTTCCACCATGACTGTACATGCAGAAAAGTTCACATTTAAGTTGTTTTTAGTACGTTTATTAGGCTTGGTATCATAACATTTCTAAGGAGTACCATTTTATGAGGCAGTCACGGCAAATGGGTATTTGGCTCTGCATATATTTAATCACTTATATATTACACTAACTCTGCAGCAGCTTACCTTCGTGCACAGTCACGCCACAATTGTCACACTGGATGATCTCATCTGCGTCCTCGCTGTTGTCTCCCAGACAGACGCAGCAGATGAGGATGTGCTGAGTGCTCCAGGCCTGGGACCGGTCCAGCAGGGCATCCTGGGTAATCAGGAAATAGAAAGACAGTTAAGCCACTTATCAACGTCCACTCTCTCTGATCTGACCACAGATCCAGTAACTGACAGTAAATCCTACATACAATGCTCATGGAGGCTGTGCTAAGTCGATTACAACAAAGACAGAAATTCTCCTGGAATCACTCTGATACTATCTAAAACTCTTATTGGATTATAGGGTGACTTTGTGATGTATATTGTTGTTTGGTATTCTGTAGTGCTGTACAAAGTAGCCAATGTGCAGGCCTAATACCTATTTCATCTGCAGTGGTTTACATAACTGGTACAAGATGGAAGACTGGATTTGCTTCGGTGCTCAGTAGCTCAATAGTATAGCAGTTCTCTCATTGAGCCTTTTGACAATTTGCATATGGTAGAGACCACAAGAAGTTTGTCCACAAAAAAAACATAAAACTAACACAATCAAGTTCAGGCGCTATGATATCAGAGAATAAATAAACAAGACTAAGAATCTGATCAAGCACTCAATGCAAACTTTTGTTACTTGACAACTTAAACAACTAAATTTTGAAAAATGTTTCTGGATTGAATTTCTGTTAATTTCACTGACTTTCCAAAACCTGTCTTCTCACAACCTCAAGAGGTTTTTCATTTGCTGCTTTGGTTTTGTTGTAAAAACATTGTTTCCCAGTCTCAAAATGACTAAACAGGCTGGGTGAACAAGGCTATAAAGACATAGCTCAACATTTTTGGAAATGCTTTTTCAGTTTCATGCAAAGTTTTAGATGAAAAGATAGATATCAAGTTTTATCAAGCACGGTGCCAAAGCAAGGCTTATAAAGACTAGCAGCAGGACGAAGCAGCAAAACTGGCTCTGTCCATAGTTAAAAAATAGTCAGACTATGCTCACTTATTATCAAAATACATTCTGTTTGTTTTATCTGTACATAAACAGAACTGTAAAAACAAAAATGGGAGTTAAAAGAAAGTTACAAGCTAGAGCTAAGTATTTGGTGAACATCAGCCAAGAACAATGGCTGTAGTTTATCCAAATGTATTGTCCAAACTGTTTTGTCCAAATGTATTGTTCAGGTTTTTATTACTGAAAGAAAGAAAAAAAACTTTTAAACTGAGTGAAATTCTCCTTCAGCCTAAAAGCCTAATTCTTGATTTATGCTTGAGGTATCTGTGAGGGTCACTATCATACTGATCTTTATTTCACAAAAATTCAACACTGATCCTTTTTCTTTGTTGCTTTCCCAACCACTGTTAATGACTGATGGGGAGGGCTTTTTTTTCAGTTTCTGAAGGAGGAGGAGAATGACAGAAAAAGATTGAAAACCACTGTGTAAGGCAGTTGCAATTTACAGACTCAGCAAATAGCCTCCCACAATTTCTCCATCTGTGGTGTGGCATCCAAAATGTTCCCTGACATTACACAAGCAATCGATAATCACAATAGCCGACTTTTGTCTAGCAAATATTCAGTTAATTGAAAAATTGTTGCAGCTCTAATAAGGAGAGATTAGCTAGAAATTTAAAGTGTACTGCATTGAAAGTCTTTAGCTGTTTTTATGTCGTGTCCTTTTACTGGAGCTGTGTCCCTTACACGTGGAGATACCTAAAAGCTTCAAATTTCGCAGTGGGGTATTTACTGATATAATTTATGTCATAGAACAAAACGTGTCAAAAAAGTCTCTTAAGCTTGTGTTAACCACAGACCTTATTTCAGGCGTCAAACCAAAAACCCATTTAAAAACCCACCAATTTTGAGATGAGGGAACCTGGAGCGCAAAAATGCTAACTCATTTCCACGTTTTAGGACTTAAAGAAAATGATATAGATACGAGTTGCAACAAATGTGTTAATGCAGACAAACAGAAGACGGCATTCTGACCGGTTCATGCACAAATGGGGTATTGTTATGAAACCAAAAACTACAAAATGCTAATTTCATTCGTTTGGGTATCAAATCTAAAAAAAAAAAAAAAGCACAAGAGGTCTGAATGTTGTAGCAAATGATTAAAAAAAATAAATAAACAAACACATAACATGTCATTTCATTTTAGCTGGACTTGAGGTCTGAGACTTTATGTAAGGACTTGTGACACTAGAGTGGCGCTCACCTCGTTGCCCTTTCCCTGGGACATGCTGTCATTAGTCAGCTCTTCATCAAAAGTGTTGGTGCCCTTAGCTTTCTTCTTCGGCTTTTTTGCTTCTTTTTCACTGTCACTGCTACTGTTGTTGTTGTTGTCATCACCATCCTCCTTGTCATCGTCATCATCATCATCATCGTCATCGTCGTCGTCGTCGTCATCGTTATCGTCGTCGTCGTCGTCATCATCGTCACTAGCGCTGCCACCCTCCTCTTCCTCTGTCCCTCCTTTTTGAGCAGCTGCTTTGCCTTTCTTCTTCCCTGCTGTGGGTCTCCAGTCATTATCATCCTCGCTGTCGTAGTCGTCCATCTCGTTCAGCTCCTCCATAGTGGTAAAGTCTAGCAGGGGGCGGTTCCTGCGGAAATTCCATTTCTTGGGCTCGGCCTGAGACTCCTCAGTGTTCACACTGCCAGGCCCTGGCATTGAGGCAGATTCAGTGCCAGCTGCTGCAGCGGGCTCAGGCTCAGGCTCTGATGTCTTCTTGCTCTTGCGTCTGCCTTTGGGTGGGGAGACGGCGGGGGTGTCTTTGGTGGAGCTGTCCGAGGAAGGCTGCTGTTTGGTCTTCTCATCATCTTCCGTTAAGTTGTCCTCAGCAGCCAGGTCTTTGGCCTCCTCTTCATCTATGCCATCGTCTGCAGAACCAGCGTTGTCTGAGTCACTTTCTGAACCTGCAGCGCTCGCTTTAGACCCTTCCTCATCACTGCCATTGCCTGTGCCATCTGAACCTATCACAACCGAAACAATAACAACAGAATCAAAAGAGTGAACAGCAAGGAAATTCTGCAAGGCCGGGTCACAGCTCCAGTAAAAGGATGGTGTGTTTTCTGACTTGTGTAAATATTTGGTCAAAACTGTAATAACCACATTGTGCAGATTATCTGTTTCAGTGTTGTATTTTGATAATCTGTGATAAAATTCATTAATTAAAAAGTGTGCTACTGTTTTCACCATAGACTTTATATAAAGACGGACAACACACTCTGCAGTATATGCAAAGAAAGTGTCAGCAGGGTAGGAACTTTTACTTTGTAAAAATTCAGTGAGCTATTTTTATTTTATTCATTTTTTATTATTGTTTTTAACTTGACCTCATAAAAAAAAAAGTTACTGGGAACTTGCTGTATATGAAGTAGGAAGTTTTTTGTTACTTTAAGGCATGGTTAAAGGCATTTAAACAAAGTTATGTGTTGGAGTTTGTTATATTCCAAATTTTTAATTTTGACAGAAAGATTTTCATTTTTATTGTAAATGCATATGAGCTCCAAATATCAGTTAATGGTCTCATTAACTATTATTATATGTATCGGTATCGACCCTGAAAAAACAACATCAGCCAACCCCTAGTCCTAAATGTATTAACGACTACTAAAAATACTTTGTTCTTCATTTAAAGTAGGGCCAAGTGATATATTCAATATATTCAAATATCAATTAATGTGCGATACAGCAGATGCCCATATTGTCATATACAAGTTTTCACTGTTTCTGCTGTTTGGCTTACTTCTTTGGTCATTTGTTTATTTATTTTATGAAATACTTGATAGTTTTAGGTCTTAATACCTCAAAAAAACCTTACATCCATAGTGAGGCCATAACTTACATAGGTCATAGGCTGATATTGATTTGTTTAAAGAAGTCACATCAAGGTAGGCAAACTTTTTTCCATACATACTGGGGATTGTACACATGAAAGCCTAAGCATCCTACGACTCCTACATTTTGTAATCTTTCTTGAAAGGTTTAATCAGGATGTGAATTTACATAATGGCTCTAGACACTGCAAATATTGGGCTTACCTGAGGCATCTCCCACTTCAAAGTCACTGTCATCTGAGCTGTCATAATCCAAGGCATCTAAGAGAGAGGCAGCAAGGGGCTTTACCTGCCTGCGCTTCAAACTGCGGTCCACTACAACAAAGAGAAACAAAGAGTGAGCTGTGACGTCCATACAGCAGCAAAACACACTTGGATTTAGGACTGCAGTGAGCAGCAGTGCAAAAATACAAAAAAAGTACCTATTCAAAGTAGGTAAAGAGACAAATCTTGTCTCTACCATGTAAAACCTGCTATTTTGAGTTTCCCAAAGTATACTACTTCCACAAATTATAAGGAGAGATAACTTTAATGCACGCGAAGGATAACAATGACTTGAAATAAACTGTCAAAGGAGATTTAATCAAAATAATACAAAATTTGTCATAAACTGCTTTATCAAAACCTGATATGTTCAAATTTAGACTGAAAGCATCAGATTTGGGCTGAGGTTGGCCAGCATGTTTTATGATGGTTCCTTTTCCAGTTTTTGTTACCTTGTTAGGATTATGTCTTTGTGAAACTATATATTTATCATATTAGCAGAACAATAAGTGCATCCTATCAGACATTTATTTTCTATGGCGGCTCAAGGATATTGTGGAGGGTAACCTAGCTGAACTCAGTTTCAAAATTTTGCAATTTTAAAACACCATCCTTAAAAAGTAGACAATGGTGTGCAACTCTTCCAATCTAGTGCCAATCTAGTGGCATATGCACAACTCAGGATTTACGATGGTTGCAAAGGGCTAACAAAGGTCACAGGTTTCGATTTTTAGCTCAGTGCTCAATTTGACCCACTGATGGCCTCCCCATAACTCTAATTAGATGTATCATGTGTGATCGGGCTGTGTCAGGCTGTATGTGCATGATCTGGCCATATTGTGCTTTAATTATAGTCCCCACTTCACTTAATGACACACAGAAATAGTGGACAAGTAATTTCTGTTTTGCCAGTTTTCTCATAAGGTGACTGCTGCAATGGAATCATGTTTATATTCAATAATTCACCAGAGAATAATGATCATTGTAAGAAGGATGTTTTAAGTGTTACTGAGTAGAAGAAGATTGCTTTCTTCATTGTGCAAAACACAGTTGCTGAACAATCTCTACCAACATCAGAAAATAGTAGGAGAAAACACAAGCCGCAGCATAACACTCAAAGCGGCATACCACTGACAATTTAGAATATGATACGAACATGTTGGTGGAGAGCAGTATCTACCAGTTGAACACAAGTGGCAGACATGCTATTTAAAAGTGTCCCAGAGCAGGCACATACCACAATCAGAAGTGGCAAATCAATGTATGCCAGTGGGAGGTAATATGTGCCACTGGAACAGCAGCAGTATATTAATAGTGAATAGTGTCATACCGCTTAGAATCCATTAACTTAAAAATGTGGCATGGCATCAGCCACATTTTGATATCAGCATTAGGTTTACCATTAAAAAGAGTGCTGCCAAACCCTCCTTGTCAATAAAATAGCACACAGCATTGTGAACTGCACTATATGGATCTAGGTCCTGTGTTGGGATTGCAGAATAAAATCCTATCTGTAAAGATTTTTCTCATAAAGCAACTCATGTACAGCTTTTCTGCTTGATCGAGAAGGTCAACCGAGGTAACTAATGCTTTGCTGAGTCAAACAGCTCTCTTTACATGACTCTGTTTCGGATTTGAGGGAGTTTCAATACCCACGACTGATGTTTGTTGACATTTTGCAGACAATTACAAAGACCGCTGTGACTAAATTAAGTAGCGTCAACAATAACGCGAAACACAAACTTAAACTGATGCAGTCCAACTCCTTCATTAGACAACTCTGGCACTGACAAATATGAGATGAGTGAACGCTCCCCATGTGCACATTACGTTTGCTGTTAGCAAACAGTTAGCAAACAAAGTGCACCGCTGCGTCGCTGCCGAAAAACTACAAAATGCTGAAGAAAAGTCGAGCACTTTCGACCAGTAGTTAATCATACAGATTATCTTTCAACTATCGAGTTTCGGTGTGCACAGTAATCCCGTCCAACAACGTCACTGACACATTTATTGCAGTTGTCTCGCAACCTCTCATCCATGTCTACCAAGCGAAGTAGCTATATGTGGCTAGCATTAGCTGTAGTCATTCACGACATTGTTATGCAAATTCTTAAATACGCTTCACACAGGTAACACTATGAGTGAAGCATTAAAGGGTAAGAATCCGGTTAGACTGACAATAACAGACCAAGCATGGTGCCGAACTGCATATAAAACAAATTAGCGTTAGCACTGTTAGCAACACAAAGTGCTAGCTAGCACAAAGCATAGCTTCATGGGCTAGCTTACCCGGCTAGCTGATAATTAGCAGTTCAAAATAGCAAATAACGTTGTTTTACCGGAGTGCTAGCAAAACCAACGTAACAGAATCGTGCTAAATATCAGAGGAATATTACAACGTGGAAAGCAGCACTCACTCTGTATTTCGTATTTACTATAAGGAACAAGGCAGGTCTCCTGTTAGCAGCATGTTATGTGGACAATGGAAAACACAGCTGTGACGTGGAGACGACTGGATGTTGTTGCCATGGGGACAGGTGAGAAGGACGATATAGGATGTTTACATTAAAGAGAAATTGATTAAAAAAATAGAATTCAAATTATGTTTTCTTTAATGATTGAATTTATTTGATAAATTTGTAAATTGATATTAATACACATTTCTATTTTTGAAATCACGTATGTAAAGCATACGCGTTTAAAGACACCTCACTCTCTTTTAAAACATTGCAAATGCTACTATGAGAAATGAAAAAAAACGAAACAAAACAGTTTTCGTTACAGTTTTTTAGTTTGGCATTGATATTCTGGATTGTAAAATACAGCCATTGATAAATTAAAAGTTCAGTGCTTATGATTAATGGGGATATATAGGCATATAATGAATATAATATAATCGGTGTTGGGGAGTAACTAGTTATAAGTAACTATTTAATTAGATAACCAAACAGTTACCGTGAAAAAATATGATTAAATTACATTTACTAATCAGACTGTTGGTGATTACAAAGGGATTGCATATGCAAAAAAGGTAAAAGGTTTATACATTAATGAAAACATTAATTGTGTTGTGTTCATGTATGACAAATTTGAGAGTAACATCCATGCACTTATGTTTTTAGGTATGTTCAGCTTTATTGCCCTGTTTAACACATTTCCTAGAAAAGTAATTAAATGCAATATATTACATCACTTTAATGGAGTAATTAAAATAGAGTGTCTGGACCTTAAGTTATCAGAGAAAAAAGGTGAGCACACATTAGCAGGTGCTGGACTGGCAGCTCATCTCCGACAAGCAAATATTGTCAGAGAACTGCTGTAAAACTGGGTTTTTTTTTTCTGTGTTTTAACTAATTTTAATCACATGCTCCATAATAAGGGACCTCTGCAAATAATTAAATCCTGGTAAAAACCTTGTGAAAAATGAAGAATTCTAATCAGGAGAAGTTTAAGCGGGTTGAAATTTGCAATCATCACCAATAAATGGCACTAAACCTGTCTAAATCAATCTCGGGCCTCCACAAAAGCCCAAGTGCTCCTTGTCAATGATCACTCAAGTGTGTAAAATATATATATATATATATATATATATATATATTATATATATATTTTTCTAGAATTGGTTATTGCAACTTGTTTTACTGCCTTAGTCACTTTCACAGCTATAACTAGTTCAGAGTTCTGTTGCCAGACTTTTAATGGACATTTACAAAAGGGAGCACATAATACCTGTCCTAGCATCATTGCACTGACTTTCTCTCCACTTTGGAATCGATTTAAATAATGTGCTCACTTTAAAAGCACTACTTGGACTGCCCCCAGTGTATATAATGGATCTCTTAACACCTTATGAGCCTGAACGTGGTCTGAGATCATCTAATCAGCTACTTCTTGCTGTTCCCAGGTCCACTTTTGTGACCAGAGGGGATCGGGCTTGCTGTCAGGGCTCCCGAACTCTGAAATCCACACTACTCCCCTGTAGAGATTTGATTATAATTCACCTTCTCAAGATCTAAAAGGAAATGCAGTCTCATGAGAGATAAATCAAGAATATGGCATCACGTGATGTACAGCATATCAATAGATAAATATACCAATTTAAATGCAAAATCTTGATATGGAAGGAGCCTGTGCATGTATCAACACAGACACTCCACTACATTTTACCTCAGGATCCATAAATAACATGCAATGCAATTACTCCTCTTCAAATGAGGTTTTTAAACCTTACTTGTCTTGGAGCGTCCTTATAGTAATGTTTTTATTTCTTAAACCCTGTGTTATTCTTGCTCCCAATGTAATTGCTTCTGTCCTCTGGTTCATCAAGCTGACTGATATTTGTTGTAGGACACTTTCTCAAGATCTCAGCTCTCTGCACTGAGCGTGCACAGCCTTTCCTACCACTCCTCTTAAATCAAACTTCACTGAAGTCACCAGTATCTAGTTTTATCGTCTGCAGCATTTCACTCTGCCCTTGAAGTAATGGGCTGAGGGTAATTTTCAATGTATATGGTATGTTTGTGCACCTCATTTGTCCCTCTTAAATAACTCAAGCCTTTTCTGTGCTTGAAAAAACACAATATACTGAGTATCAGTTGAATCTATGTGGGATTATTTAGAATAGGATTTTCAAATTGAACATATAGGTAAATTATATGCCCTTTTCTGATTACTGTCTGCACAGACACATGGTCAACACCTAGAAAACTCCACAACGCTATTATTTTTTTAAACCAATGAGTTCCAGTAACACACTGTTATGTTTCATTGTTTGCTATTGCATTTGATTTTAATGTTTTATTGATGCTGATAAAAAAAAAAAAGATGCTGAGTTTACCCTCTATTTGACAGGATGTCAGTGATACTGCTTGGATTGTTCCAACAACTACAGGGACTCAGAAAGAAGATAGCATGCACTGCTATTCCGAAAAAAAAAAACAAAAAAAAAAAAAACACATACTAACATTTCTCAATTTCTGTAGCAACTTATACTGCAGCCAAAGAGCAGTTCTTTTTTAGGCCTATGATGAAATTAATCTGAGCCTCAGAGACATGACCATCTTTAAGAAGAATGTGGCATCTTTAAAACTAGACAACCTAACACATCAATTGGTACCAACCATGTCATGCTAGCTTGTTGTGAAGTTGACTAAGAAAAGTCAGGCTAAATTTAGCAATTTAGGAGTTCCTTGAACTCTCACCCGAGGATATCTCAATGAAAATGTTTTCTATGGGTACCCACAAGTCTCCTCTAAACTTCAGAGGGCTTCCCAGTAAAAGTTTTGTTCCTTACAAAAAGCTGTGTATTTGTCTTTTTGAGGAGACATCCAGCCTATTTAAAGAACAATGAATGCCTAACAGATACACATCACATTAAAACAGCATTGTTGTGGAACTCAGATATCAGGTTATTAGTTATATCAGCTGTAAAATATTGAAACCAAATTTAACACCTGGATTGACATCAGTTGTCTTGTGCTACATTTAGATGCCTCAGGATGTGTGTTTATGTGACTGCTTGACTGTTAAACTGAACTGCTCTTCTGGGATAAATAAAGCTATCTGATTCTGAATCTGAATCTGAATGAGCAACTTAAAATGTCCTGCAAATTGCGAAAATGTAAAAAAAGATATGAAATTGAGCTGGGGGATATATTATTATTATTATTATTATTAATATTATTATTATTATTATTATTATTATTATTATTAGATGTGAAAAAAAGCAAGGGTAAAAAGTCCAGAAAAACATTTTTAAAATTCTTAATTCTAAAAATTATTAAATTATCATCATATTTTTTTAAATTATATTACAGAGAAAATCCATACGTTCTTGTTTGTCTTGTTTTTTTCCTTTCTTTCTTTTCTTTTTTTTGTTGTTGCTTATTTTCTTTTTTCTACTTTTTACTAACTCTGCTAATTGTGGACCCTTTCTTGTTCAACTGTCCTTTGCCTTCTTGGAAAAAAAAAAACAAAAGCAACCCCATTTGTTTAGGTTTCAAAGGGTTTACTCTCATATTTGACAAAAAAAAACCCAAATGCTACAGCTTACATGCTACATGCTCTCCCATTATGCTTGTTTAAAAATGTTATCCTCAGGCGGCCCAGTGAAGGGTACAAAACACAATGTCTGGAATTCAATGTGTCATTTGACCAAATGTTGAGAAGTATAGCCTTTACTTTCCTGCTCCGTATCTATTTGTACTGCTCAGGAACTGCACAAACTGGGCTCTGCCTGGACCACGTTCCAATTCACTGAGTGCAAGTCTGGTAAATTCTCACCTGGCCTCACTAACATTATCACATTGACCAATGAGATTGCAGAACCAACACTTGTCATATTCCCCCTGACACTATCTGGCTGCATCACAGGCGCTATGTTGATCAAATCAGGGCAGGAGAGAAAGCGATTAAAATGCTGATAGTGATGATGACCATGATGGCAAATGTGATATCCCCAAAGTGTTTTGATGCAAGCTGATAAAAAAACTACCTCTTTCCAGCACAATGCGGGGCCATTTGTCATCAAGCAAGGACAGTTGTAATCATCCCTTTTGCTTGCCTGCACCATCAGTCTTCCCCTTACCATGTATCAGGATCAATCTCACCTCATTTATTTTAATCGTCTCTTATTTGCTAAACTGGCAAAGTCAATGGAGGACAATAGAAACAAAGCTCATTTTCAAAATGAGCCAAAGTGCGTTTTTATGCAATTTCATCTTTTAAAGGAACATTCCCATTTACTCATGAATCCAAAAGAGAGTCTTAATACAGTGCATGCATAATTCCTTGAAACTAAAAAAAAAAAAAGTTTGAGAAGATAATTTGCAGTAAGTAACTAAACAAAATAGGATTCAATCTGCAAATTATTAATGAGGGCCATTTTTAGCACTCATGAAGCATGATGTAGCAGAATGCAAAATGTATCAGTTTGTTAATAATGTGTTTCGTTTGCAAACTACATTGCGTTTGTTAGTAAATTGTAGTGCATTTGTAAAACATGCTTTGTTAAGGTTTGACAGGATATTAACTCATAAACCAGAAGACCCCAGGAGTCCATTGCTTGTCAGTTAGGGGGCTGAACAATGCTCCAAAGTTAGGCTTAATTTTGGCGATGGAAAAATGGTAAAGTCATTTCAGAGTCTCCTCTTTACAGACATGCCCACTTAATGCTTGTTACATCTATTTTTTTGCTGCCATTTGATTCTTAATAAATACAATCTGGTAAGAATTGCTTTCCTTTTCCAAATTGATTTCATAACTGTTTTGTAATGCAAAAAAATACTGAATTGAAAACACAAACACAACTGACAACACAAAATATGTGATTAATCGTGATTAACTAATGATATTCTGTGATTAATTGTGATTTAAAAAATTAATCATTTGACAGCCCTAAATAATATTTTTATTTCTATGTCCTGAGATCCCGGTCTTCAAATGGCCCTCTTTGCAGAAGAAGAATTAGAAGATTTTGATCAGCTTTCCTCCTAAAGACAGATTTTTACAAAATACAGTAACACACACACTCAGTCTCACAAACACATACACAGCATATGTACAAGCAAGGTTAACAAATGTCATGAAAACTCTGTTCATTAGCCCTGGCGTCTTGACATTGTGTTACTGGGTCACAAATAGACGGCTCTCAGTGCAGCCGGAGATCCAATCGTTTCCAGATAGGTTCTCAGCTCTGCCATGTCATATGTTATAATGTTTCAGTCATGTTCAAAAAGTGCCTTTTTTTGGAGATACTCTTAAAAAAATGCAGATGGCATGTGTCTGACAATTTCCAATTTCCTTTAAAAGCTGCAACTATTTATAAAACTTACAGGCACTCTCTCCTTGGCGCTTTAGACACAGCCTCCATTTCTCTGATGGATCGGCTGTCATATTCCGACAGTGCAGTGCTTCTTTTACTTTATAGACGTCTCTGCGCTCCTGACTGTGCACTGCAAGCTGTAGTTTTTCTCCCTTATCGTTAGACTGCTGTTTCCGGCCTCCTCATATAAACAAACAAGCGGCACAACTGAATAATCATGACTTTGAGAGGGTTTAACTTAGGTGATGAAGCTCAGATGCCACATAAGGTAATCGTCATCAGTCACTACCTCATCTGAAATGGTAATTACTTCTGTGTTCATGATGTCACAATGTTACTTATACTCATAGACATAGCCACTAAGGCAATAACAGACCACAGACATTTTGGCTAAGACAAAACAAAGGAAGTTATCTATCAAAATAACAAACCTAATATTACAAATCAGATTAAGGACTGTGTTAAATAGAGACAAGAATCACCACCTCATGCTTGTTTGCCTCCCTTACCAGTCAAGTTGCAGTTTACCTTGTCTTTCCAGTATTACATGAAGCTAGCACAGTTGAAATTTCTCCAAATTCAACACCATCAGCTCAGTTTTAAGTTGGGTATATTTGTATTACCAATTCAGTATTTGACCAAATGTCAACCCCTCTGTTCCTGAGTTATGATGTCGTTATTTTTGTAAGTAACTTTTGAACGGTACAATGTTCAGACTATATTGGACTGAAGTTTGTGACAGGGCTGCCATCTATAACTCATCTGGTTTTAATAGAGTTACTGTTAAAGTGGAAAGCGATAATTTTTCAACTTCAACAATTCTACCAACATCTAGTGTCTCTAAGTGGTATTATTGTTGACACCACCGTTACAAAGACTAACTGGGTCATTTTCTGTTTTCCTCAGAGTTTAGCAACTATCCACAGACAAGCGATTTATTTAACATCGTCCACACACAACATTGAAGAGAGAAGAAATAACGTGTCCACTGAAGAGGAAAAAAATACTTGTTACTTACTTATCAAACAGGAGGAATTCCAAGTCAACGTTGATTTTGAAACCTGTGAGATACTGGAGCGTCCTCTATCGTTCAAATGCCCGTCCAAGATTCACTGACGTTTTGCAATGATTTTGGTCGCTGCCTTTTTTGCAGCCTCCGTTAACAGGGCTCTTTTTCTTTCACTAAGCAGAGTTTCTGCAGTTATTTTATTTGTTCCATCTTCTGCTGTTTTTCACTACAACTGTGAACAGTGATGACAACTGCAAAGTAACTTATGCACTGCAGAATTACTCCTTTTCCGCCGATACCTAGCGTTAGACGTGGGACAACAAACAGCACAGTGCTCTTCCTGCTTTTGTTGCAAAATGGTCGACACTTTTTTTGTGCTGTAAATCGATCCTTCGTTTTTCCCAAGAGATCGTCTCTGGCAGGCAGAATTGCAAAGTTAAAGTTAGGCTAATAGCAAACTAATTTTAACACAGTGTTTTTATTGTTCTATAGCCATTACATTGTGCAATTATATTTAATTCAGAATTATATGTTTAAACAAAAGAAAGTTATCTCTGGAGGCTTTAAGTTCACTCCTGTCTCCCTTCTCATTCAAATTCATTCCTTCCTTTACTTAGCTCCTCTAAGTTATCTCCTGTAGGAAACAATTGTCCCCATCTCCAAAATCTCTGCACTGCAGTTGCCGAATTCTATGTTTGTTTTTCATCCGAGACCAAGTTTAAAAATAAATAAATAAATGGAATATATTATTTAACAGAAAGGTTAGAGATTGTAGTAGAAATGCAGCAGATGTCCTCACAAGTGTAATTAAAATATGTGAGTGTTTATGTGTCTATGCGCCTGTATTTTTGCGCGTGTATGCGTCTGACCTCGTGGACATTGTCTTCCTGGTAAATCTGGTCCCTCCAGCAGGCCTGCGTGTGAGCAGCAGCTTATCAGCTCTGACCAGAGTTACCCTCACTCCCAACCACCTCCATCGCCTGAGAGGAAAATAAATTGCACCCATGCAGTTAATAAGAATAAAAAATATATTGCGACGGAGTCTCACACAATCATTACAAATACCACATTGAGAAGTAGCTGGTGGGGGGAATGTATGTGTGTGTGTTTTTTCAACAGGAACTCGTTGGCACAGTGAGACATCTCACAGGATCAGACGGGTGTTGGACCTGCTTCTTATGATGAACAACTGTGGTGGCTCTTGCCCTCCTCCACAAAGCCAAACAAACATTTATTTCCTTTGCGTTACACCGCCAGTGTCATGGGTGCATATTGAATTCCTGACAACACCGTGACGATGTCTATGGAAGGTAATTACATATTGAATGTTCTTTTTCTTCATTCAGCTCCTGGAGGGGAAAATCCATCTGTTACGCCCAGAGATTGTATGGAGAAATCATGTTTCCTCAAGGCCTCAAACACATTTACATCGATATCAAAACAGGTGCGGGATATCTGCACCATGGTAAATTAACTTCTGGCAATGCTGCACGTGATACATTTCCTGTGAAATAAGGAGGATGTTCTATTATACAGTGCTGAAAAAGGAAACACTGAGTTCTTCCTAACAAATATGATTTAATAGAAAGATGTTGTGTTGGGTTCAGTAAATGTTTTCTAAAAACTGCAGAGCAACACAGTGCTGTTCTGTAATGGGCTGTGCGGACCAATGTGAAGAAAGGGAGCAGAAGAGGAAAATGAAAGCATAACACAAGCCTGATTTTGGGACATTGAAATTTACTGTGAAAGGATACCCAGTATCAATGTACTCCATTCTGAAGCACAGGAAAAGGGGCTTCACACAGTCAGAGTGAAACCTGAAGCACTTTTACTCTGTAGCCAATATTAAAGGAATGGTTCAAATGTGATTTTTAGATAGATATCTGTCTCACGTCTGTTGAGAATAGAGCTGGATTCAGGGCATAGTTAGCCCAGCTCAGCATAGATAGGCCTAATGCAGGCTGGGGGAAACAGCGTGACATTAAAAGTGAAAAACATGACTACCAACACTGGACTAAAAGGACCTGTATCCAGAAAGACCCAACAGTATACAAGTTTTTGGATCTGTCACATATCCATAACATTTTCGTATCCTGGAAGATCTGATCTTTAGCAGATCCATAAATATGATGTTTCCTGCTGATATCTGTGATGTATCCGTTAGGATGCTAGATTTGTATATCACAAAGATCTGGAAAAATACCATCAACTGATTTTCAGGCAACTGCAGATACAAAGAAATCTGACTGACATATTCACAGACCTGCAATACTGTCTCAGCTAGCCAAAAAATTGGATCATCTATGGTCGAGTACAGATCTTTACACAAGCGTGTTAGGGATTACATGTTTAACATTAAACTGATTTGTCAAAGATGCTAATGTTGTAGTATTTATCTATAACCTGTTAGACATACGAGGTTAGGTGTCCCTTACCCTCAAAATTTTTCAAAGACAAAGGGGCTTTCAGCTAGCCAGAAAGATCCAGTGGTATACAATTTATCTTTAACATGTCCATCGATATCTGGAAAATATCTAATCTGTCGCATATGCTTCTGGATATTGTCCGTATACATATCCTATAAGATACCTGTATATATATTTCATGAATATTGCACGGATGGATGATGATTCCGGATTTTCAGGATCCACTCCTGTTTACAGATGTGTGTGCGTGTGTCTGTGTGTGTGTGCACTCAAATTGCAATCAAAGTCAACGCAAAGATGCATTTAACTAGCTTGGTAGCTAACATGATTGCATTTTTTTCACTTTTTCTTTTCCTTTTTTCCCCCCGTCATGGGAATTTAATTATCTTCAAACGAATATGGGAAGGTTGTTGTCCTTTAACGCTACATAATGTGACTTCTTGACAAGGATCGAACAAATAAATATGACCTTACTGGAAGACTTCTCTTTTGCTTTCCTTTTCCAAAGTATTTTCTTATCATCTCTCCCATAAACATTGTGTGCCTGTACCTTCATCCAGTCCTAAACCCTCCTGGACATCACTCTGAGGTGCCCGCTAAACCTCTGCTGTTTCTACACCTCCGTCAGACTTTTGAAATAGAGCTTTTGTTCTCTGATGTAGGATCCTCAGCTTCAGCCTGTGGGATTAGCACTGGTAATGCACTGCCTTGGCAGAGGCTGGCTGTGGTTGCACATGTCACACAGTGGCTGCAGTGCCACACTGCTTTGGCTGTGGAAGGATGCCCACAGTGGAGGTAAAGGCTGGCCACGGCTCCTGGCAAATAACGCTAAATCTACTTCGACTACTTCCAAGGAATGAGCTAGTGAGGACAGAGAGGACATGTCCTCCATAAGTTTTTCAGGGACTGAGGAGGATTTAATTACCTTATTCTACAAATGCATGCATTTTACAAATGGTGACCTTTTTTGTCCTCAACTCAAGCTGCTTTTTTAAAAAAATTAAAATGCTTACATTTGTTTTTGGCTAAAACATATTTCTCTGCCAGAGATGTGTCATTGTGGGGAAGGTGTGAAGTTAGTTTTTAAATGTGTTTAAACGTTTTTAGTGACTAGCCAGGGCTTTAGGGCTTTAGTTTCGGCCTTTTTTTTTTTTAGACACCCAAAGGTATAACAAAACATGATCATTGACCAGATTTGGACGTCGCCTTCATGAAATTGATGGACAAAACATTTTTTTTGCACAACTAAATACAGAAAAAAGTGAATAAATTGATCAATATATTGACCCAGGCCACTGGCTAAATGTGCATAATATAACCACTCTGGAAACGGTGGGTGTACCGATTTAATCTCATGTCATTTCTGACCTGTTGCTTGGATTTAGTTCAAATTTCCATTAATAGTGCCCTGATATCTGCCCTACACCTCAAAGCACTATGAATATCAAAATATGTAGCCTATTTATCATAAAAGTAGGGCCTAAAGCCCAGTGTCATGCAGGCACCTTTTTGAAAGAGAAAGTTACTTTTCTTGAAGGTATGTCAGCACAGTTTAGGCAATCACATAGATTAAGAAACTTTGCAGAAAATCAATACAAGTGGTGCAATAAAGCAACTTGTGTAAAGAGATGACTAAAATGCATTTATAATGTCAATATGTCACAAGGTATCCGAAAATAAACTGTTTTGTTTTTAACGCCATTAACTCTATGAGCTCCTCTTACAGTGTTTAAACTAGATACTCCAAGTTCCATTATAGTAGATACTGTTAACACTTTATAGACTTCTACAGACTTTTTAAATTTTAGTTCTTGAATTATTCTCATTTCCATGCTGTTCATTTATTGCTTTCAGTTGTTTTTCCACTGGCATTTACACCTCTGAAACTTGAGAAAACTGGTTTGATTTCTTTCAAAAACATGGGAAAAAATTATAAGCAACTTAGCAAGAAATGTCCCACGAGCTGCAAAAAATTAGTAAAAGGTGACAAGGAAATGATCTAAAAAATTAACTGGGAGGGATTATTCGATATGATCAAGAAATGAGGGAAAAATGTTCAGAATGTTCTATTTATTCAAAATTATGTTGCAGAAAAAAAGGAGTCACTCTCCAATGTGTTTGAAAGAAATCAAAATCAATTTGATGAGGTTTTAAATGGGCAAGTGGGGAAGTGGGCAGCCGTTGTTTAAGGGCCAGTTTACCAAAATGATATGTATTCTAAAAAAACCCCCAAAAACTTAACACTGACCAGTGGGGGTGCCTTCCTGTGGTTCTGCTTATGATTTTAATTATATATATATAGTTATACTAATACTACCAACTGTGATAAATTATTATTATTATTATTATTATTATTATTATTATTATTATTATTATTATTATTATTATTGTATTTTTTTATTATGACATTATTATGCATATGATATGCAGTGGTTGTTTCAGGCCGTACCTGCAACTATAATGCACAAATTTGTATCTGCCTTTGTTGGTAACCAGTGGGTGTGTTGGTTAATTGAAATGTAGCGTAATGATGTCGTCTGAGTTCATTTATTGAATCACTGTTCAATAGCAGCCAGTTCAGGAAATTCAATAGAGCTCCCCTCTCTTACAAATAACACTTCATTCAGTATTGTGATTGCTCTTTTATGAAATGGAGGAACACTTTTCATATCTGTGTCAGTCATTCACTCTTCAAACGGTATCTTTTTTTATTCCCTCACCGAGCACAAATGGCAGAGACCACATGTTTTCCTGCTGCCAGGAAAACACACATTTGCATTACACACCTCTAGACCACTCCAACACACAGCACTGAGTGTCACAGTGCGCTCTAGCTATGTTCATATTCATTTCCTCCTGATTATGTCTTTCTCATGTCTATGATTACTCCCAGACAGCGCGCCGGGCCCCGCTCATTTCAGAATACATCATAAACAATTTACACGTCATTAGTTTTGTTTTGATCATATTTGTTTGACAAAATGTCTCCCTGCATGGTGAGTGCTGGGGTTATTTACCCCATTTAGAGGCCCAAGGAACACCACGCAGGGTGCGTTATGTTGCATTGTGTGATTAATTGTTATGGCTCTGTGCAGAACTTCAAATGAGACTAACTAAGAGAGGGGAAAGTGTAATGCCTGTGTGTGTTAAACGGGAGTGCAGCTTGTGTTGATTGCTTTATTAATCTATGCCAGTAAGAGGATCGAGAGTGTGACATTAAATATGAATGCAGGTGATTTAATGTATTTAATCTGTCATCCAACTGCAAACACTCTGCAGAGGATGCATCTCCTGTACCACTGTAAAGAGGGCAAAGGGCAAATGTTGTTTCATGTTTTGTGTGTGTGTGTGTGTGTGTGTGTGTGTGTGTGTGTGTGTGTGTTGAAAGATGCTGTGCCCTGTACAGATGTCCTGCAGAGGGCAGTAAAACTAACATCAAAAACAGAGGCTGATGTAAGCCAGAGAAAATAAAAAGAAAACTCCTATCATATTAGCATGCAAAAACATGCAAACAGAGCATGAAATATCATAAAAAATCCCCACTGAGTCATTCTCCCTGTGATCTGTGGCCCAAATTGCTTTCTCACATACACTAGGTAATGTTTATACTTCTGTTAACAAGTCTTTTTAGTTCCCTTAGCAGAACTGATCTGGCCCCCACACATCCTGAAGGCCTTGGGAACACATTTTCTCAATTAGCGCCTTACTATAAGTGATGGCAGCCTGCATGAAGTTACAATATTCAGCTGAAGTTAAAACTGTTTTATTCAAACTGGAGACTTCTGTAATTCTCTGTGTTTCCTCTTAAGAGACAGTTAGAAAGAGTTGATAATAGATATACTTTGATGCAAAAATCAGGATTTAGCAACATTTGACAATTCTAATTAAAGTTGTAGCTGGTAACTTCACTATTTGTCTGAAACTGTCACTATATCCTTGAGTTGTCTTTTAGAGGGATAATAAGGCAAAAAAACAATGCCTCCTCTTACTGCTATTAAAAGCTTCCTTGTATATGATCATACAGTGGTGAGCTGTGTTATTGGAGGGCAGGCAACTGGAGGCAAAGACCACCAACCCTGACAAACTCCTCTGATTTGCATTGTTTATGGCTGTTCCAATTAATCTAAGTGGGAAAAAACAAGGGCCACTTCAAGTCCTGAAAATAGTACGACATAAATGGGAGGAATTAACATTAAAGTGTTGTGATAAATCAGCCTTTACTCACTTTAAACTCACCAAATACTTCCATTTAGTCAGTGGATCTCACCGGCACACAGAAAACCTCTTACAGTGGTATGATATGCAACAGGCGGCGGCAATTTCAAATGCAGCGGGCACCAACTCAACTTGTCAAATACAACCGCTTTGTCAGTGGACCTTGGCGTCAGGCAGCCTTCCCGGCAGTGCAATACACCTGGACCATGGAAGTCTGAGGCATAGCCAGCAACTACCGTGGTATAAAGACAGAGATAGTACATATATACAGCTGTCGCAGGAGGGTACCTGGCGCATCATGTTATAAATGTAGGTCCACTGACAATGCAGAAGTATTTGATGAATTGGGATACAAAACACATTTGTTAAATACACCTTGAATTTGATGCAGTTTCAATGTGCTGTGACAACTTCTGAGTGTTTTAAGCCCCAGCCCACATTTTTAACGGCATTTCATCAGACCTCTGGAAACAGATGACATAATAGAATCTAATGTTAACTTAGAAACTGACATTTGCCTGACAGCGGTGCGAGCACGTAGGTACAAAGTGGAAAAATAAAAAACAGTTTTACTCAAACACATTTGCTCACCCAACCAAAAACAAAACCGCAGTCATTTCAGCCATAGACCCAAACCCCACAGTCCACTAGACTCTTGTATGCATTTGTCTACTTGCTGTGTAAAGTTAGTAATGTTAGGAGGTCTATAGGACCAGGTAATATGTAATCACAATCATGCCCAAATCAAGCAAATTGGTCAAGTTTTCGGAAAAATCACATTTCAGTTTTTTGATGATACCTGCTGCTTGCAGGTTCATCCAACATTTTTATGTAATCATGTTCTTCTATTTCCATTTAGATCCAGTATATGCATCGATCACTTCTTGCCCTCCATCTGAATTACACACATCGTAATAGTCACATAACTGCAAAAAATTATGGCATTTGCAAAAATCCACCACACATGAACAACCAATCAGAGCAGAGGAGTCTGACTCAGCTGTCAAAAATGTCAGTCATGACTGTCAAACTAGGCAGCGCTGATACAATATGAATCAAGATTCTGTTTCTGCATTGCCTTTCTTCTCACCTAAAATCTTTTCAGAAACATATGTTAGTGTACTGTTCAGCTGTAAAATGAGAAAGTTTCCAAAAGTTTGCTGAAAATGAAACAGCAAACCACCCACCAACCAGAGCAAACTTTTCTGTTTTGTTATTGCTCACTATTTACAGCACAATGACTCATTAGGTGCTTAAATGTTGAGGATTCATGAACTAAAGATTCTTCCGTTGTCGGACACATCAGTTGATCTGAATAGGAACAGCAGCTTTGGTATATTCCCCAGAATAAAAAGGAAAATGGGAAAAGAATAGAGTTTGACCAGTTTCTTGTTTTCAGAGGGAAGAACGGATTTGAGCCGATTCTGACATTGATGAGATGGAAGTGGTCGCGCCAGCCACTGCTGATCACTTGCCTACAATCAGTTAATTGGCAAGTTGAGTAAAGCTGGGTGCTGGCAGCAGGTTCTGCCTCAGCTTTGTTTTCTCTTTTATTTGTTGACTGCTCGACAGCTTCCAAAGGAAGTTCATTCCCTGGTTTCTCAGCACTGACATCACATCGAGATAAATGCCCGGGAAGTCACCATCCTCCTTTTGTTTCACTTTGACATGATAAATACTGATAAAAAAGACATGATAAACTAAAGCAGAAAATCATGTGTTATGTAGACAGCACAGGAAAGGGCACCTAAAACCTCTTTATTTTGTCCGATATCTCAGCATTACTTTTGTGGATTACCAACGCGTTCTCACATCCTGCAATAGTCACATGACATCCACCCCCCTCCTATGTGAAATGTTAGAGTAACATTGTGCAACGTTTGTGTCATTTGTGATGAAAAGTAGTGATGGGAATAATTCTCAGGGTTGGCACTTGTAAGACAGCTCGAGATAGTGCCTGGCAGTATTATTAATAACCATTGCAATTAGCGCACTGAATGAACCCTTTCCTTTGGTTGAGATGCAGTTGAGATGGTGCTGTGTGTGAATAAAAAAATAGTGTCCATGATCAAAGCTGTCCCTAATCAAACCAATAATGGAAATATTTTAAGCTGAAATAGTTTAACAAGCATCGCCAAACAATTCTGACTATTGGTAATGCTTGCATTAGCTGTTATACATTTACCCATGTTGCTGTGGGCTCAGAGTTCATTGATTTGGTATGTTCAAAGAGGCAGAAGCTATGACAACAAAACATTTTGAATATGTTTTTAAAATAATTTTGAAACATATATGTGTGTGTGTGTCTGTGTATATCTACGTATATGTATGTGTGTGTATATGTATATATCTATATCTATGTATGTATGTATGTATGTATGTATATAAATACACACACACACACAAACACATATATAACGTGATTCATTTGTCATTGATATCAGTATCATGCAGTGCATATGAATAGTGCTGCAGGTTGTGTTGTACCACCTTAAGTACAATATATGAGCCACTGAAATATATTATTTTCTAATCAGTTCCTGGAAAAAAAATGTATTTGGTACTAATTAAAGGGAGAAAAGAGACATTGGTAGAATGGTACTTTAATAAAGCAATTCCAATTAATTGCTAGTATAACAAGGAGACTCTTAAAGCAGGTCAGCTCAACATGTAAAATGTGAAATGTGTCTACAGGCAAGCATACAACACTACTCTGGATAATTATTTTGGTTTTGGTTCTGAGCTTTTCTTTGCTGCAAAAAAAAGCTTTAGGGCTGTATGAAATGTCTCTTACTATCATAAAAGCAACTGATAAAAACACCACAGGGGAAATGTGGTCTACATGTACCCTGTGGTGAACAGACAAACTCCTCTATTAAAAGAGGAATACGTTGCTTTCTGCCACATACTTTTTAGATAACTACCACTGGGTGGTGAAAGTCAGAAATATTAAAGATATGCACATAGGGGCTTAAAAATATTTATTTAAATATTTATATATTTTATATTTTTGTTTTATATTTTTTAATTAAAAATTACAGTGATCTCAAGTAATATTATTAAAATTCACTACTAAACTACTTTTCCCTTGAATTATGTTAAAAATACAGGAAATAAAGAGGTCACTGCCTGCTCACCAGCTTATTTGACAGATACTTGCTTGTTAATTTTTGGTTAAACAACAAAAAACATAATCAAAAGATCATACAGTACATGCTGTTAGCTAACTTGCCTTGATCCTGTTCAGGTTTGGATGTGTTGTCACTAGGTTTACCTGAATAAACAGCTTTACAGAGACAGTTTGCGATTTTCCGAGGGAGGCTGTCGCACAAACTGACACCACAGAGGCAAAATGAGCTGCCAGTGGCAGGGCTTTTCACACTGAGGGATTATACAGGACTCTCCAGCTGTACCATCACTGTACCTGACTGCCAGCATCATCGCCATGCACCCAGCAGCAGCAGCAGCAGCAGCAGCATTCCACCACCTTCACACACAGCTGCATGAACAGACCGCAGGTTTTAAATGACCTGTTTGCTGAGCAGTGTGTGCCTGTGTATGCATATGTTACTGTTAGTTGTTAGCTGAAGAGCAAAGTAAACAGCTTATTTCTTTGATTTTCTGCTGACTGAAATGGTATCATATTTGTTAAAGTATACAAATACAAATAAATAGATGTATCAGTATTTAATAGACGCCTACACAAGGGCACAAAATAACACCAGCGCTTGTCCAAACTTAAGCCAATATGATTGTTTTGTTATGAATTGAATTTGATTGTTGGCAGAGATGTTGATCCATATTTATGGTCATCATAACTGACTGCACTCACTTGCTTGCAGAACTTGAAGAATAAAAAATGCCCATAGAAACCCCTCTTTTTTTATTGAACTGCAGGTCTTGTTTGTCTCTATTTTAAATATGTCCTAGCTCAAACCAAAATTCTAGAAAACATAGGAATGGCTTTAGATGCAGCTTCTTGGAAAAATCCAATCCAATCCAACTTTATTTATAAAGCACTTTAAAACAACCACAGTGGACCAAAGTGCTGTACAGAAGTAAAAATAATCATTAACATAATAAATAAATAAACAATCTACCTTAACATTCCAGTAACACATCTTGTAACTGGTCAACAGCATCTTGGCTACATAGAAAAATCTTACGAATAACTCCCAGACAGTGTTTAATTTTGGGGTAACATCCACCCAATTTTCAAAGTCCAAAAGTGAACTTTTGTTGCCAGTCACAACAGTTTGGGTGGTTTTATGTACTTGTGCATTTTAGAAAAGAACAAGACAATCCATTTGCTGAAATCAAGGCAAATGTAATGAGGAATGACAGCCTTCATAGAAATGCTGTGGAGTCAAAAGTACAATATTTGTCTTTCAAATGTACTGGAGTCAGAGTAATACATTTTAACATAATGCTCAAGTACAGATACTCAAAAATTGTACTTAAGTTCAGTACTTAAATGTACTTTTTTACCGTCCACCACTGATGGTCATAACTGAAGCTGTGGTTAGTGGTAGTGGTGCTATAGGCATTATTTTATTTCCCTTATTTGGGCTGTACTGTATTAGACTGAAGGTGTTCTTGAGATCAGGTCTCTGCCAGGCGGCCAAAGATTACAAAAACAGGGAATATTTTATCTTATAACATGCCTAACCAGATCATAATGGATTAAAACATGTTTAGCACAGAATTAATCTGCAGATGGTCAAAATAAGACAAAACTTTTCCATGGATGTCAGTTTTAAGTGAAGATGAAGGACAACATGTGGCCAGCAACAGATGGTGTGTTGTTTTTATTAGCCAAGCTGATTTCAGAAAACTTCTGGGCCCTGCATGTCAAGAGTAAGTTCAGGATGAGGACCCAAATGCAGAACAAAGAGGCAGACAAACTAAAAGTGAGGTTTAATGCTGATGAAAATCTCCCAAAACAAGCAGCTAACAAAACTCAAAGTACAAAAAAAACCACAAACCAAAACTAAACTGAAGCCATCGGGGTTAACACGTGGAACACAGGGAGAAACTGAGTGATGTCTTAGACACACTGAAGAACATGGAGACGAAAAGTAAGGAACACAGTGATGACTACAACAGCAAACACAGATAAGGTGACAAAAGACAGGGGGAGAGACACAAGTATACATATATATGGGGAGGTAATCGGAGGAACAAGCCACAGGTGGAGTAAGCAGAGACACGTAAAAGCATATATGCAATGCATATATTACCTTATAAAATATTTTTATTTTGACTCACAGAAGTTCTGGACAAATTGACCAACTGCTCAGGGGTCCAAGTTTGTCATACTTTGACATAACTAAAGCGCAAAATAGACTAAAAGGGCTGAAAAACCATTTTATATTATTGTATAATATTACATAGGCCTATATATTTTTGCCCCTGGACACCTGTGGAGTTAATCCGGCCCCGCTGTTAGCAGGGTTTCATTATTAATTCTATAGGCTGGGGTACATAAGGATTAGTTTAAGTTATATTTCTTATATGGTGGAGAGGTAACACAATAAAATGAAACTGATTCTTTCCAGAGCTGACTTCCTTTATAATGCACATACCTGCATGTTGAGCAGAAGCTACTTATCTCTGTTGACATGCCCGAGTCCTGAGCCATGTTGATGTTGGTCTGATGCTCCTACAAATGAATGCTAACCGCACTGACAGACTATCAGCAGCCTATCAGTTATTACTTCAAAGCCAGGGTGTGAGCTCAGCAGGCTGAAGGTCTGTGCTCTCGTGTCTGATTTAGGAGATCAACCCAAACAGCCCAGAGTCAATTACCAGGCTTAGCTAGGATATCAGCTAAAGTTCACTATGTCCACCAACATACGGGAGAAAGAAAAGCAGAGAGAGAGACGACAGGAGAGAAAGTAGAAGAGTGTGAGAGGGAAAATATCAGGGAGAGAAACCTTGGAGGCCATTTCAATACTTTCCTCCAATTTATCTCCCTCGTCTCTCCTCCTCTCCCCCCCTTCAAATGCCTGCAGGTACAGAACAGACTTCCACTGAGCAGTTTTATTTGAATAATTCCTTCCTGTTATATATATATTAAACCAAAATCGGGGGAGATCAGAGAAAATGGATTATGCCTGAGTGGTAATTAGTCTCGAGCTGCTGTTTTTTCCCCCCTTTTTTCCCCCACTGGTTGTGCGTGAACAGAATCAGTGGGAACAGAGTGGAAAGACTGGCTTTAAAGACCGAGGTCACTGGTACACTTAACTACGCATGTTTACAAGCTGCTTCAAGTTCAGTGTGATATTAGGTGTTATTGACATTCTCAGTTCAACACTTGTCACACTCCCCACAGCATCTGATACTGACGCAAAAGGCATCCTTAAGCATCTGTATGTGACACACAGCTGTCTCCGAGGTAAAAGGTGTAACACGTGGTTCACTTTGTTACAACTGTTACAATTAGGTTTAGGTAAGAAAACATTTTGGTTAGGTTAAGAAAAACAATAATTTTGGGGTTAAAAGAAATACGAAACATGATGTCAATACGTCATATTAGCAGAGGGATGCAAGTGACATTTCATCAGTTTTACATGACAGCCAAAACAAAAAATGACTATACTTTGTCCCAACTTTGATAATTGCATTTAACCTTTAATATTAAAACTCATTGATTTTTTTTTAATTGAGTATATGCACTTGTTAAGACTTCAAAAGTATCCTTTGGTAATAAAAATAGCTCATCAAGAAATAAAATTTCATACATGGAACTCATTTTTTCCCCAAAGTCACTTCAGCCCCTCTGCTTCTCACCTCTTACTATTATGCAATACTATTACGCAACATCATGTTCACTCACTTTTGCTTTACATGGGATGTACTTGTGTCATTTATGTAACATTATGTTAAAACAACTCTGACTTCTGATTTCACATGCCACACAATAATCAATCTCCTGGGTGAAAGTCCATGTTTGTTTGACCCATTCACCACCCATCCGAACCACCCTACCTGATCTCTCTCCCTCTATGCTCTCAACTATTGCAGCAGATGGGTTTGTTGCAAGCATATTGCGTCACATAAAGATGCCAAAGGCTGCCTTACAGTGATATGACATGATGAGGGGGCGCAACAAAGTGTCTGCATGTACGATCTCAGAATCATAACGAACTGTATGTCAATATGATATATTTCTAAGATATACAGACATTTTAAGGAAAAAATGAAGCGAAACATTTATTTAAACAAAAGCCTTGATGATCATGTTTAGAGTGATCGATGGTTGGCATCATAACACACTAAGGTTTAGCAGTCACTCCTCATTTAATTTCTGAAGCAATTTCCTCCAGAATCTCTGACTTGCTGAGTGGGAGCAGGACCAGTGCACTGTTCAAGAACATAAAACCCCAGATTTATCTGGGAGGGTCAGATTGATCTATTAGAGGCCCTCTGTTGACATCACATCCACCATGTCCTGTGCTTATGCTTGCTAAACGCTTGCTCTCCGCCGCAGCTTTCTGCTGAAATAAGCAGTGCTTAGGCTCTGCGAGGTGGGACAACCTATGCTGCATCACGCCTGGATCATCCATAACCATGGAACTGCGGCACTGATAAACATTCACCCTACACTGGAAGGAAAAGGGGGAGATGGTGTGTGTGTGTGTGTGTGTGTGTGTGTGTGTGTGTGTGTG